>NW_027139484.1:8100000-8327500 GCF_035084215.1 Heptranchias perlo | reverse complement strand
AAGATCTTTAGAAAGGACAGGGAAATAGGGAAAGGAGCAGGAGCAGCAATATTACTGAATGTCAATATTACAGCAGTTCAAAGATAGAATATCAGTGAGGGTGAGCGGGCAGTGTAAACACTCTGAGAGAGACCCATCACAACTGCCCCCACTGTACTCCTCCAGAAGGTATAAGAAGGGCGAGTGCGGGAGGATTTCTTCATTCTTTGTGAAAGTGTTTGTGAGATTGTGGAAATGTCTGGAAGAGGAAAAACCGGCGGTAAAGCTCTGTCCAAGGCCAAGTCTCTCTCATCCCAGGCCGGACTGCAGTTCCCTGTTTGCCGTGTTCACAGGCTCCTGAGAAAGGGGAACTATGCTGAACGTGTGGGTGCCGGAGCCCCGGTCTATCTGGCTGCTGTGCATCAAGTATCTGACGGCTGAAATCCTCGAGCTGCCCGGCAACGCGGCCCGGGAGAAACAAGAAGACCCGCATTATCCCCAGACACCTGTGCAGCTGGCCATCCGCAACGACGAGGAGCTCAACAAGCTGCTGGGACGTGTGACCATCGCTCAGGGTGTTGTCTGATATCCAGGCCGTGCTGATGCCGAAGAAAACCAGCATTGTAAGCTCCAAGAGCAAGTAAACCGGCCAAGGCTTAATCTGATAACCCAAAGGACAGGACCAACCTTATTGAAATCTTTGAAGAAGGAACAGAAAGTGTAGACAAGTTTAATGCAGTAGATGTGATATACTTGGGTTTTCCGAAGGCCTTCTATAATGTACCACATTGTAGACTCATGGCTAAGTTCAGAGCACGTGGAGTCAGGTCAGGTGGCAGAATGAACAGTAAGTTGGGTACAAAATTGAAAGCCGAGAATAGAGGTTACGGGTCGCTACTCAGAGTGGCAAAACGTGGGAAGTGGAGTTCCAGGTGATGGGACCACTGTTCTTCACAATTTACATGAACGATTTGGATTCGGGAATCGGAAGTACAATTCCAAAATTTGTGCACGACACCAAATTGGGGGATTTAGTTAATACAAAGGAAGAAAGCATCACAATGCAAGAGGCCATTAATAAACTTGCAGAATGAAGAATCAGGAGGTCACACATTGCTTGGAAAATAAGAGTCTAAACGGGATAGAGGAGCAAAGGGATCTAGTGGGACAGATACACAAATTACTAAAAGTAACGACCCAGGTTAATCAGGTCATGAAAAGACAAATCCAACACTATGATTCATTTCTAGAGGGATAGAGTTGAAAAGCAAAGAAGTTATGTTAAACTTGTATAGAACCTTGTTTAGACCAGACTTGGAATACTGCGAACAGGTCTCGTCTCCATATTATAGACATCGGGGCATTGGAGAAGGTGCAAACAAGATTCACAAGGATGATACCAGAAATGAGAGGATATTCTTATCAGGAAAGACTGAACAGACTGGGTCTCGTTTCAGAAGAAAAGAAAAGGCTGAGGGTTGATCTGATCGAGGTTTTTAAGATAATGATAGGGTTTGTTCGGATAGATGTAGAGAAAATGTTTACACTTGTGGGGAGTCCAAAACTTCAGGTAATAAATATAAAATATTCACTAATAAATCAAATAGGGAATTCAGGAGAAATTGCTTTACCCAGAGAGTGGTTAGAATGTGGAACTTGCAACTACGAGGTTGTATCTGAGGCAAATAACAGAGGGACATTTAAGGGGAAGATAGATCAGCACATGAGGGAGAAAGGAATAGAAGGATATGCCGATAGGGTTAGATGAAGTAAGGAAGGAGGAGGCTCATGAGCAGCATAAACGCCGGCATAGACTAGTTGGGCCGAATGGCCTGTTTCTGTGCTGTAGGTTCAATGTAACTCGATGTAAAGGCTCCTTTCAGAGCCACCCTCTGTATCTGTGAAAGGGCTGGTTACTGTCTGAAGGGAGACGCTGATATCACGCTACCAGTGTGGCTCTGAGCTGCTTTTGTCTCGTTGTGGAGGAGATGAGGTATTAATGGGACTGGAGTCGGGGCAGTGACCACGGTCCGGCACTTTAAACGGTGACTTTTTGACCCCAGCCCACACATCACCAGATTTCTTGTATTTATTTAAACTACTTGCCATGCTGGGCTCGTAAAGAATCACCAGAACTGCTTGACTAACCTTTCTACATCTGTGGAATTCAGCGCTTCGCTCCATTTCTGTTCTATTTTGTTGGATTATTTACATAACGCATCAAACTCACTGGGGAATCACTGAAATGTAACTCTGTACAGAAACAAATAACAGTGAATTGCCTGGTGCCCAGGAGATCAGGAACATTACTCGCCTTTCGTCCTGTTAACGAGTAAACCGTGTTTAGAGTCCACCGACCCGCTTTGGTTCCATATGGGGGATGAAACAGAGAAATCGGGAGGGGAGGAGACAGTCAGAGTGACAGAGCGGAGAGCGGCCTCTGATCTTCCAGCTCCATCTCCAGTTCTCTCCATCCGACAGTTTCAAACCGTTTATCGATAATAGAACCGAACCTCAGCGCTCCGCACAAACCCTGACAGACCCGGGCTTCATATTCAAGGGTTCCCAAAACCCGAAGCTTTCAAATAAGCCCCGTTACAATGAAAAATCGTTAATATTCCTGACTAAATACAGTCCATTCAATAACAAGTCAACTCGGCTCCTCCATTTCAGTCTGTTTCCCTGTTCTATCTCCCCACACATCCCCTCCCAGACGGGTTCAGCGTTTTACAAACACCTTATTCCAGCTTATTTGGAGAATCTCATGTGTTGGGGTTTGAGTTATGACGCGGAGATTCTCCGCCAGTGTTACCGTCTCACAGAGACTCTCGCCCTGAATCTGTGAAAAGATTATGACCATGAACTGGGACTGGAGCCGAACACATCCCCAGTTACAGTGAGGCCCGGCCCGGACATCTCATTCTCTCTATTTTATATCAGACAGTATCCCACTTTCATGTCCAGCAATAGAGAGAGAGAGACAGTATCAGTCTTAAACTCCCTATCTGTGTCCAAATCACGCTCAATAGCAGTATCCACCTTCATATACAGCACCAGAGAGAGAGAGAGGGAGGCAGACACGGTGAGAGAGACAGAGAGAGCGGTGAGACACAGTGACAGACAGACGTTAACAGTATTAGTTCCAGACTGACCGGTAAAGTGCCGTTTTATCCAGAAAGATCGCGTTGGAGAGACAGAAGATGCCATCTCATCTCTCACTGATATTGTACAAGGGTCAGAAACACTATTAATCCCACACTCAGGGACAGTACAGAGAGGGACAGAAACAATGGGCCACATTTAACCCTCTAATGCCTGTTGTACTATCTGCAGTTTTACAGCTCAGGGCTGTTCGATATTACTCTCAGTGATCTACAGTTTCACTCCGGTTAAATTAATCTGCGACTGTTGCTGCCTGATATTAACCCTACACGGTCCCAGCAAATACACCGACTCCCACTTTCCTCCCATGTTTCTCCAGGATTGGTTTGAGAAATCCTCTCTCAGTCACACATTATAGGGGCCATTAATGAAGAGAATCATTTGGCTGATTTCATAGCCGCTCACTTTATCTCTGAAAGGCTCTTCACCATGAAAAGACCCCGAGAGAAACAGCAGGGATGGAAACATGTAGTTTAATAGTTGGAGATTGTAAAGTCAGTCTGGATTCCAGCGTTAGGCACTGGTGGAATCCCATCTGTTTCCCATTCTGGTGCCTGTTCCTGAACTGCCTGTGGACCCCATTCCCTCTGACCTCTCCCCCAGCCCCACTTCCTTTGCTCAGACTCGGAAAAATTCCACTTGGGGAAAGTTTCCATCGATTTTTGGATTGGGAATTGTGGGCGCCATTCCCTCAGTGAGCGGAAGAAGATGGTTTAAAACTGCCGGGAATGGAGAGATCACGGCCACCGGCGGAAGGGAGCAAAGAGCAGCCTCGTTTCAGCAGCTCATCGCTTCGGGACCGTGTCCGCAGATGGGCTCAGAGATCGGCATTGAGTCGGGGGGAAGTTCAGGGGGAGTCCGGGGGATGTTTGTAAGAGGCGGAGTGGATCAAGAACTAGTCCCTGAACATGGAGTGAGAGGGGGAAGGGAGAGGTCATTCTCGGGCTGTGTGTGGACAGGGTGTGTCCAGGGGAAGCGAGAGAGAATGGGAAGAACCTGCTATTAAAATCATTGCTGCTTTCTCTCCCCAAACCAGTTGTGAATATAAATCAACGACTGAGCATCCACAGCCCTCTGGGGTGCAGAGAATTCCAAAGATTCACGATCCTTTGAGTGAAAAAATGTTTCCTCATGTCGGTCCTAAATGGCCGACCCCTTATCTTGAGACTATGAGCTCTAGTTCTTGACTCTCCAGCCAGGGGAATCAGACTCTCAGCATCTACCCTGTCAAGCCGTCTAAGAATTTTATACATTTCAATGCGATCACCTCTCATTCTTCTAAACTCCACCGAATATTAGCCAATTTTACACAATATCTCCTCGTACTCCAATTGCAGCAAGACCTCCTTACTCTTATATTACAACACCCTTACAATAATGGCTAACATATCATTTCCCTTCATCACTCTCATTCGACCCTTGGTAACTCAATATTTCCAGCATGTTTTTCCTCTTTTCCTTCTGTCGGGAAAAGAAATGAAGGTTGAAAACATTTGACTATAATTACACCCGATGATGTTTCGGAAACAATATCTAACTGAACTGCATCAAATTCGATTGCAAACTTAAGAGTTTCTGATGGAAATAAACCAATAAGAACACTTAATTGCGATGGCCGGGCTTCGAACCCGGACCAACTGCTTGGAAGGCAGCTATGCTCACCACTATACCACCATCGCTGAAAATAATCGAAAATACAATATTTCCCAAACATCAGATCCTGAACAGACACTGCAGGCTGTTGGATTTTGTTCTTCATTTTAACTGGTTTCTGACGGATCCTTTCTCGCTCTGTTGCAGTTCCCGTTTCCGCCCAGTCGATTTCGCTAACCCCCAATCAATGGAAATTCCACACCAGCCAGTAATTCTCCACCTTACATCGGACTGCAGAGATAGTCGATACCTGCAATACTTCACCAGCTGGAAATAGATTTTACCACAGCTCACATCAGCCATTGAGTAAAGCTAAATACTTCCATTAAATCATGACAGAGACCTGACGACGAACTGGGCAGGAATGGCAGCTTAATATTCAAGTCTATAAGATCTTTAGAAAGGACATGGAAATAGGGAAAGGAGGAGGATCAGCAATATTACTAATGGTCAATATTACAGCAGTTCAAAGATAGAATATCTGTGAGGGTGAGCGGGCAATGAAGACACTCTGAGAGAGACCCATCACAAGTGCCCCCACTGTACTCCTCCAGAAGGTATAAGAAGGGCGAGTGCGGGAGGATTTCTTCATTCTTTGTGAAAGTGTTTGTGAGATTGTGGAAATGTCTGGAAGAGGAAAAACCGGCGGTAAAGCTCTGTCCAAGGCCAAGTCTCGCTCATCCCGGGGCGGACTGCAGTTCCCTGTTAGCCGTGTTCACAGGCTCCTGCGAAAGGGGAACTATGCTGAACATGTGCTTGCCGGAGCCCCGGTCTATCTGGCTGCTGTGCATCGAGTATCTGACGGCTGAAATCCTCGAGCTGGCCGGTAACGCGGCCCGGGACAACAAGAAGACCCGCATCATCCCCAGACACCTGCAGCTGGCCATCCGTAACGACGAGGAGCTCAACAAGCTGCTGGGACGGGTGACCATCGCTCAGGGTGTTGTCTGAAATCCAGGCCGTGCTGCTGCGAAGAAAACCAGCATTGTGAGCTCCAAGAGCAAGTTAACCGGCCAAGGCTTAATCTGATAACCCTAAGGACAGGACCAACCTTATTGAAATCTTTGAAGAAGGAACAGAAAGTGTAGACAAGTTTAATGCAGTAGATGTGATATACTTGGATTTTCCGAAGGCCTTCTATAATGTACCACATTGTAGACTCATGGCTAAGTTCAGAGCACGTGGAGTGAGGGTCAGGTGGCAGAATGGATAGGAAGTTGGCTGCAAAACTGAAAGCCGAGAATAGAGGTTAAGGGTCGCTACTCAGACTGGCAAAAGGTGGGAAGTGGAGTTCCAGTTGCTGGGACCACTGTTCTTCACAATTTACATTAACGATTTGGATTCGGGAATCGGAAGTACAATTCCAAAATTTGTGGACGACACGAAATTGGGGGATTTAGTTAATACAAAGGAAGAATGCATCAAAATGCAAGAGGACATTAATAAACTTGCAGAATGAACAATCAGGAGGTCACACACTGCTTGGATAATAAGAGTCTAAACGGGATAGTGGAGCAAAGGGATCTCGTGGTACAGATACACAAATTACCAAAAGTAGCGACCCAGGTTAATCAGGTCATAAAAAGACAAATCAAACACTAGGATTCATTTCTAGAGGGATAGAGTTGAAAAGCAAAGAAGTTATGTTAAACTTGTATAGAACCTTGTTTAGACCAGACTTGGAATACTGCGAACAGGTCTCGTCTCCATATTATAGACATAGGGGCATTGGAGAAGGTGCAAACAAGATTCACAAGGATGATACCAGAAATGAGAGGATATTCTTATTAGGAAAGACTGAACAGACTGGGTCTCGTTTCACTCGAAAAGAGAAGGCTGAGGGTTGATCTGATCGAGGTTTTTAAGATAATGATAGGGTCTGTTAGGATAGATGTAGAGAAAATGTTTCCACTTGTGGGGAGTCCAAAACTTCAGGTAATAAATATAAAATAGTCGCTAATAAATCAAATAGGGAATTCAGGAGAAATTGCTTTACCCAGAGAGTGGTTGGAATGTGGAACTTGCAACTATGAGGAGTAGCTGAGGCAAATAACAGAGAGGCATTTAAGGGGAAGATAGATCAGCACATGAGGGAGAAAGGAATAGAAGGATATGCCGATAGGGTTAGATGAAGTAAGGAAGGAGGAGGCTCATGAGCAGCAGAAACGCCGGCATAGACTAGTTGGGCCGAATGGCCTGTTTCTGTGCTGTAGTTTCAATGTAACTCGATGTAAAGGCTCCTTTCAGAGCCACCCTCTGTATCTGTGAAAGGGCTGGTTACTGTCTGAAGGGAGACGCTGATATCATGCTACCAGTGTGGCTTTGAGCTGCTTTTGTCTCGTTGTGGACGAGATGAGGTATTAATGGGACTGGAGTCGGGGCAGTGACCACAGTCCGGTATTTTAAACGGTGACTGACATACCCCAGCCCACACATCACCAGATTTCTTGTATTTATTTAAACTACTTGCCATGCTGGGCTCGTAAAGAATCACCAGAACTGCTCGATTAACCTTTCTACATCTGTGGAATTCAGCGCTTCGCTCCGTTTCTGTTCTATTTTGTGGATTATTTACAGAACGCATCAAACTCACTGGGGAATCACTGAAATGTAACTCTGTACAGAAACAAATAACAGTGAATTGCCTGGTGCCCAGGAGATCAGGAACATTACTCGCCTTTCGACCTGTTAACGAGTAAACCGTGTTTCGAGTCCACCGACCCGCTTTGGTTCCATATGGGGGATTAAGCAGAGAAATCGGGAGGGGAGGAGACAGTCAGAGTGAAAGAGCGGAGAGCGGCCTCTGATCTTCCAACTCCACCTCTAGTTCTCTCCATCCGACAGTTTCAAACCGTTTATCGATAATAGAACCGAACCTCAGCGCTCCGCACAAACCCTGACAGACCCGGGCTTCATATTCAAGGGTTCCCAAAACCCGAAGCTTTCAAATAAGCCCCGTTACAATGAGAAATCGTTAATATTCCTGCCTAAATATAGTCCATTCAATAACAAGTCAACTCGGCTCCTCCATTTCAGTGTGTTTCCCTGTTCTATCTCCCCACACATCCCCTCCCAGACGGGTTCAGCGTTTTACAAACACCTTAATCCACCTTATTTGGAGAATCTCGTGTGTTGGGTTTGAGTTATGTCGCGGAGTTTCTCCGCCAGTGTTACCGTCTCACAGAGACTCTCGCCCTGAAACTGTGAAAAGATTATGACCATGAACTGGGACTGGAGCCGAACACATCCCCAGTTACAGTGAGGCCCGGCCCGGACATCTCATTCTCTCTATTTTATATCAGACAGTATTCCACTTTCATGTCCAGCAATAGAGAGAGAGAGAGAGACAGTATCAGTCTTACACTCCCTATCTGTGTCCAAATCACGCTCAATAGCAGTATCCACCTTCATATACAGCACCAGAGAGAGAGAGGGAGGCAGACACGGTGAGAGAGACAGAGAGAGCGGTGAGACATAGTGACAGACAGACGTTAACAGTATTAGTTCCAGACTGACCGGTAAAGTGCCGTTTTATCCAGAAAGATCGCGTTGGAGAGACAGAAGATGCAATCCCATCTCTCACTGATATTTAACAAGGGTCAGACACACTATTAATCCCACACTCAGGGACAGTACAGAGAGGGACAGAAACAATGGGCCACATTTAACCCTCTAATGCCTGTTGTACTATCTGCAGTTTTACAGCTCAGGGCTGTTCGATATTACTCTCAGTGACCTACAGTTTCACTCCGGTTAAATTAATCTGCGACTGTTGCTGTCTGATATTAACCCTACACGGTCCCAGCAAATACACCGACTCCCACTTTCCTCCCATGTTTCTCCAGGATTGGTTTGAGAAATCCTCTCTCAGTCACACATTATAGGGGCCATTAATGAAGAGAATCCATTGGCTGATTTCACAGCCGCTCACTTTATCTCTGAAAGGCTCTTTACCATCAAAAGACCCCGAGAGAAACAGCAGGGATGGAAACATCTAGTTTAATAGTTGGAGATTGTAAAGTCAGTCTGGATTCCAGCGTTGGGCACTGGTGGAATCCCATCTGTTTCCCATTCTGGTACCTGTTCCTGCACTGCCTGTGGACCCCATTCCCTCTGACCTTTCCCCCAGCCCCACTTCCTTTGCTCAGACTTCGAAAAATTCCAATTGGGGAAAGTTTCCATCGATTTTTGGATTGGGAATTGTGGGCGCCATTCCCTCAGTGAGTGGAAGAAGATGGTTTAAAACAGCCGGGAATGGAGAGATCACGGCCCCCGGGGGAAGGGAGCAAAGAGCAGCCTCGTTACAACAGATCATCGCTTCGGGACCGTGTCCGCAGATGGGCTCAGAGATCGGCATTGAGTCCGGGGGAAGTTCAGGGGGAGTCCGGGGGGCTGATTGTAAGAGGCGGAGTGGATCAGGAACTGGTCCCGGAACATGGAGTGAGAGGGGGGAAGGGAGAGGTCATTCTCGGGCTGTGTGTGGACAGGGTGTGTCTAAGGGAAGGGAGAGAGAATGGGAAGAACCTGCTGTTAAAATAATTGCTGCTTTCTCTACCCAAACCAGTAATGAATGGCCCTGGTTTAGTTCCAGCCTCACCCTATTTATTGTGATTGGACAGTGAAGAGTGGAAACAGAGCCGGACAGTAAGGATGTGGGGAGTTATACAAAGAGCATCTATTGCAGTCATCAGGTGAGAAATGTGAAGGTCACATTTTAAACAGCGGCTGTTTGGTTTCGGTTGAACGGTTAGTCCCATGGGAGAGGAGATTAGAAACCTGACCAGTACAAAGGTCCATGCCCCATCGGGTAGTCCCATTCATGGATCAGTGCAGGGGTTGGGCCGTGTCTGGATGTCATTAAATTGTTGTAAAACAGCCCAATACACCTGGTATGCAGAAGCTGAGTGCTGAAGTACTGCAGTGGAGTCAGACACTGACACTGTTTGTATCACTGGATTTCATTTGTGGATATTCAAAATGATCATGAACAGAGATATTAAACTGATCACTTCTGTATTTTCTACCTCACATGTTCCTGAGTAACAAGAGATAATTTTCTTTCTACAGGCAAACCCTTGAACGATCCAGAATAAATGTGATGCTTCCTCCACCCGAGGCAGAAGGAACAGTACAGCCAGCTCCTTCTCACACACAGTAAGTATATTATCACTCACAGAGCACAGAGACACAGACAGGTCATCAGTTCCACAGTCTCAGACAGCAGGAGTAGTCAGTCCCACAATGATCACAATTTCCAGAGACACATTTTCAATCCAACAGTCAAGCAGAGCAGGTGAGGCAGACACTGTTCCATTTCCCCCTAACTCAGTCCCGCTGACAGGTAGATACAAAAATCCCAGTCCAAAATCACACGCTCAGAGTGAAAGGCACTGTGTCAATCTCACAATAGAGCAACATTAGCTACGAATTAAATACCAGATAGAAATCACACATGGTACCCGATTCAAAGGTACAGAATGAATCCCAATAATGTACCCCGAGATTCAAACTGAATACTGGCCCAGAACTCTCAGACACATGACTTTAATACATGCAATATCCATTCGAAATGTGTATCATATGACACAAATTGCACAAAAGTCCAAAACTCAGGTAGAGTATCAGAGTGAGAAATATTGAAAGATAGTAAACCAGAGAAAGAAATTAGATATCTGTTCAGAATGTACTCGTAGAATGAGATTTAAAGATAGAGTATCAATTCTTTTAGTGCAGACTGAGATACACATTATATACCAGTCCAAAAATCTCATACACAAAGAGCAGGACAAATCCAATCCGGCCAATTACCGCCCGATCAGTCTGCTCTCAATCATCAGCAAAGTGATGGAAGGTGTCGTCGACAGTGCTATCAAGTGACACTTACTCACCAATAACCTGCTCACCGATGCTCAGTTTGGGTTCCGCCAGGACCACTCGGCTCCAGACCACATTACAGCCTTGGTCCAAACATGGACAAAAGAGCTGAAATCCAGAGGTGAGGTGAGAGTGACTGCCCTTGACATCAAGTCAGCATTTGACCGAGTGTGGCACCAAGGAACCCGAGTAAAATTGAAGTCAATGGGAGTCAGGGGGAAAACTCTCCAGTGACTGGTGTCATACCTAGCACAAAGGAAGATGGTAGTGGTTGTTGGAGGCCAATCATCTCGACCCAGGACATTGCTGCAGGAGTTCCTCAGGGCAGTGTCCTCGGCCCAACCATCTTCAGCTGCTTCATCAATGACCTTCCCTCCATCAGAAGGTCAGAAATGGGGATGTTCGCTGAAGATTGCACAGTGTTCAGTTCCCGTCGCAACCCCTCAAATAATGAAGCAGTCCGAGCCCGCATGCAGCAAGACCTGGACAACATCCAGGCTTGGGCTCATCAGTGGCAAGTAACATTCGCGCCAGATAAGTGCCAGGCAATGACCATCTCCAACAAGAGAGAGTCTAACCACCTCTCCTTGAAATTCAACGGCATTACCATCGCCGAATCCCCCACCATCAACATCCTGGGGGTCACCATTGACCAGAAACTTAACTGGACCAGCCATATAAATACTATGGCTACGAGAGCAGGTCAGAGGCTGGGTATTTTGCGTCGAGTGACTCACCTCCTGACTCCCCAAAGCCATTCCACCATCTACAATGCACAAGTCAGGAGTGTGATGGAGTACTCTCCACTTGCTTGGATGAGTGCATCTCCAAAACACTCAAGAAGCTCGACATCATCCAAGATAAAGCAGCCCGCTTGATTGGCACCCCATCCACCACCCTAAACATTCACTCCCTTCACCATCGGCGCACTGTGGCTGCAGTGTGCACCATCCACAGGATGCACTGCAGCAACTCGCCAAGGATTCTTCGACAGCACCTCCCAAACCCACGACCTCGACCTCCTGGAAGGACAAGAGCAGCAGGTACATGGGAACAACACCACCTGCACGTTCCCCTCCAAGTCACACACCATCCCGACTTGGAAATATATCGCCGTTCCTTCATCGTCGCTGGGTCAAAATCCTGAAACTCCCTTCCTAACAGCACTGTGGGAGTGAGAACTTTCACCACACGGACTGCTGAGGTTCAAGAACGCGGCTCACCACAAATTTCTCAAGGGCAATTAGAGATGGGCAATAAATGCTGGCCTTTCCAGCGACGCCCACATCCCACGAACGAATACAAAAAAAATAATTCACAGTCCGCCTTTTGTTTAATAACCATTCCCAAGGGGATTCACGGTGAAGTGAAAGGAGTAAGAAGATATCAGGAGGACTGGTGAAAACCTTGGTCAAAGAGTGGGATTAAGGAGGGTGTAAAAGGAGGAGAAGTAAATGGAGTGTCGGAGGGGATAAGATTGGTTTTCAAGTGTAGAATTTCGATGTCTGAAGGATAAAAATGGACCCTCAGCTAAAGAAGGAGATATTAGGAGGGATGACAAAAGCTTGAAGCAAGAAATAGGTTTCATGAAAGGTCTGAAAGAAGGAAAGAACTTGCCTTCATATAGCGCCTTTCAAGGCCTCAGGACGTCCCAAAACAGGCAATGAAGTACATTGTGAAGTGTAGTCTCTGTAGTAATGTAGGAAACGTGACAGCCAATTGGCACAAATCAACATCCCACATACTGCAATGAGATAAATGGCCAGAAAAGCAGCTCCAGTAATGTTGGTTGAGGGATAAATATTTGCCAGGACACCGGAAAGAACTCCCCTGCACTTTTTAGAATATTGCTATGGGAACTTTTACATCTACCTGAGAGGGTAGATGGGCCCTCGATTTAACGTATCCTACTGTTGGCACCTCCGACAGTACAGCACTCCCACAGTACTGCCCCTCCAACAGTACCGAGCTCCCGCAGCACTGACCATCCAACAGAGTGCCACTCCCTCAGTACTGACCACCCGACAGTGCAACACTTCCTCAGTACTGACTCTCCGACAGTGCAAAACTCCCTCAGTACTGAGCCTCCGATAGTGTAGCACTCCTTCAGTACTAACCCTCCGACAGTGCAGCACTCCCTCAGTACTAACCCTCCGACAGTGCAGCACTCCTTCAGTACTAACCCTCCGACAGTGCAGCACTCCCTCAGTACTAACCCTCCGACAGTGTAGCACTCCCTCAGTACTGATCCTCAACAGTACTGAGTTCCGGCAGCACTGACCATCCAACAGAGTGCCAGTCCCTCAGTACTGACTCTCCGACAGTGCAGCACTTCCTTAGTACTTACTATCCGACAGTGCAAAACTCCCTCAGTACTGACCCTCCAACAGTGCAGTACTTCCTTCGTACTGACTCTCCGACAGTGCAGCACTCCCTCAGTACTGACCCTCCGACAGTGTAACACTCCCTCAGTACTGACTCTCCCCACAGTTCAAAACTCCCACATTACTGACCCTCCGACAATGCAGCACTCCCTCAGTCCTGACCATCCGACATTGCAACATTCCCTCGGTACTGACTGCCCGACAATGCAGCACTCCTTCAGTACTGAGCCTCTGACATTATTACACTCCCTCAGTCGTGACTTTCCGACAGTGCACCACGACCTCACTACTAACCTGCACTGCAGTGTCAGCCTGGATTATGTGTTCAAGTCTCTGGAATTGGACTTCAATGCACAGCTTTCTAACTCACAGATGAGACTGCTACCAATGATCCACGTCTGACACCTGAAAGGAGGAGAGGGAGATGGAGGGGCTTCGGGAGGGCATTCAGGAGCGTGGCCATGGCTGAAGGCACGGCTGTCAAAAATAGGACAAATGGACTGCGGATGCACAAGTGGCCAGAGGTGGAGGAGTAGAGTGTTTGGGAGGGGCTGTCGGACTGGAGAGTTTACAGAGATAGGGAGGGGTGAGACTCTGATTCAATTAAGTGTAAGAAAGAATAAAAATAAATTGCAGGCTTAGGAGACTGGAATACAATGCAGTTCAGTAAGGGCTTCGGTGGGTGGTGAGCAACTCACCAATCAAAAAGCCAGGGATGGGGATGGAATCCTTGGCAAGGATGTGGAGATTTTGGGGCCAAAGGTCATGACTTCCTAATTTTTAACTGGAGGAACTGGTGGCTCATCTAAAACAGAATGTGGACCTGACAACACAAAGATATTGGAAGGGTCAAGAGAGGCCGTGGTTTTGTCAGCGTCCATCTGAAAGCCGGTCCATGTCTGTGGACCATGTCACCAAAGGGCAGCATGTCGATGAGGAAGAGGAGTGAGCCAAGGATTGAACCTTTAGAAACATCAGAGATAACGGTGATAGGGTGGGAAGAGAAGCTTCTCCTGGTTCTGATCAGATAGGTGAGTGGAACCAAGTGAGGGCAGTCCCAGCAAAAGAGGTCAGTGTCCGATGGATGAAGACGTGACGGATGAATTTGCTGTCGGTATGGAGACGGGGAGTGTTGGGCCATGGAGGAATTTAATCCCAAGGATGAGAATTTTAAATTTAAGTGATATGGAATTGGGAGCCAGTGAGGGTCAGTGAGGCCGAGTAGGACCTGGTGCTGGTTGGACACGCACTATAGGGATTTGGACGATTTCACGTTTATGGAAGGTGGAGGTTGGGTGGCCAGCCAGGAGTGCATTCGAGGAATGGAGTCTGAAGGGGACAGAGGCATTGATGAGGGTTTCAATGGCAATGGGCTGAGGAAGGAATGGAGGCTGGTGAGGGAATCATGTGGCCTTTGTGATGGAGGTCAAATCGGGTCATGAGCTCAGCTGGGTGTTACACGGGGCCAATTTTCCTGGAACCGTTTACCATTTAGAATAAACGGGTAAACATCTGCAGTAAAATAGCGGAGAGAGGAATGTCAATGGGACACGTTCAGTGTCCGTCCCCTAATATCACCCACAGTCATTTTGAGGCTGCAATCCTCAATCTGCCCTTTAACTGTCCCCGTGTCAGCGACTCAAAATTCATATTTTAACTGGGAAACTGCAGGAACAGAGTGAAACGGGTCTGCTTGTGTCTCTGGATTCAGTCCACACTGCGGAGAATCGGTAACATTTATAAATGAATCACCAGGAGTGAATATGGTCAATACAATTATATAAAAACTGTGAATGAAGCCGCTCATTATTGTTGGATTATTCCTGTATGAGAACAGATTTAAACTTTATTCCTGCGAGAGATCTGATTAAGATAATAACCTGGATATTGAGATGTGTTTTATTCACCACATTATTTACTTCGGAGTCAAAGCTGCTGACGTAATGTGTTTGTTAAACTGACTGTCACTAATAGCAATGATCAGGTGTATAACCGTGTCAGTGGAGACTATCCCGTGTATAAATCAGGACTTGTTGGAATGGATCACCTCAGAGTGCCTGCCGGCGCCGTGGTTTCCAGGCCAACAGAAGTCGGTGCTTCTCACAGAAATGGGATATCCAGTAATAATTCAGATACAACGCATGTATTATCCTGTTCTTGCAGCCGTTGGAGTTCCAGGTAAGCCATTAACTCAGCTGTTAATGGTGTTAATCGCCGTTATCTCTGTTGCTGTATTTGGCAAATTATATTTTCTCCCTGCATGTTTTACGCAGTCGCCTGTTCTGTGCTGTTGGTTGAATGATGGAATGTGTTCTTTTTTTGGTCTTGTAGGAGCTGCAATATATCCGTAATGATTTTTGTGTATCCAACCCTGGCATTGTTAGTGGATTGTTCTCCAAACTGAATGTATTTTTGAACAATGGTATGTCCTTAACTTCCAAAAAGTTCGGTCTTGAAGGAGTTACATTATACCTGGAGTGGCCTTTCTTTCTCCAACCCCGGCATTGTTACTGGAATCATCACTGTACTGAATGTATTTGAGTCAGGTGTCTGGGCTAATAGCTGATGTCAGACCATCAGGAGCTGTTAATAGTTTCATCGTGTGCAACTAACCTGTCCGAGAATATTTTTTCATCAATGTATTTTCAGTGATTGATGATGAGACAGCTCACGGTCTCAGTGTTATAAGGAGGCAGTTCAGTTCCTAGTTTGCTGCAGATTCTATCACATCTCCGTCTCTGCTTCAATGTGGATTAATTCACTGATTGTCACTGGACTTCACTGCAAAATGAAATGTTTTGTTGTTATGTTGTTTCAGTTTGCACTGTCCCTGTTGGAATCAGGAGGCCTTCGATCTATCTGTCGATTGCAAGTGTGATTTTGGCGTTTTGTAAATTGAACAATGCCGCCATCTATCCCTTTACTTCATAATTACAGGTGAAGGAATCTCAATTATTGTGAGATCTCCCTGGGAGAGGCATTCGATTCTGTTCATTCCATGATTTGTGGATGAAGTGAACTGTAGGTGAACAGGTGGAGAATTGAATGATCTATAGAAACATTAAACTATTCCACAGGGGCTTAACGAACCGATATTGAGAATAGGATCGGCGGAATACGGGGCTGGTGAACAGAATGCAGGCACAGGATGATAGGATTTAATCGGATATGAAAATGGACTTGAGAAAGAGAGTAGAGTGAGTGATATAGAGGGCGACTGAGAGGGAAAGCGAGAGGCTGTGGTGTGAATAATTAATCAGAATGAACTGCTGAAACGTCCAGTACAATTAAACAGAGAAAATGTGATTTGAAAGTGTTATTATGATGTGGTCAGATTGGGTGAGTTTTTATTGTGGGACTCGCTCCTCATGCTTATATCCCTGTCAGGTCCTCAGTCTGTTTTTGTGAATGTTCCATGATCTCCAACTTAGCACGAAATATAATTACAACTTACTTCAAGAATAGAATCAGAAATTTCTTGATCATAATGAATTATTCGGATTCTGTATTTTTAAAGCTCGGCTAAATTCGATAACAACGTGGTTGATTTTATTAATACTTTTCAATTTAATTTTAATTGAATGTGCAAATTAAATTTATTTTACACATTTGATACCCAACACAGGTTCCCTGACACCAATAACCACAGAAATGAACTGTTGAATATATTAGTTGGATTGTGTTAGTGGGACCTATAGATTAGATTTCCTCTAACACTCTGCTGCAGTCTCTCCTTGTGAATCCCAGCCTCTCCTCCCACTGCGATGAATCCTCTGTCTCCTCGTCGGTTCCTTCAGTGTGCCCGTTATCCCAAACCATCTGCTCCTGACTTCCCTCCTGCTCCTACACGTTCAGGTACACTACACTTTTCTGTGATTCCCTCCCAATCTCACTAACTGTCGGCTCTGTTAACCCAGAGCAACACACAAGCTGCACCTCCCCCTGTCCCCTCACCTTCCCCACAGTTCGCTCTCTTTCCCCGTCCGTCTGGAGCCCAAACCCGGCTTTAATCTGCTTTATTCCCCGTGTGTAAAATCCCTTCTCCCTTCCCCACTGACACCGAGCCCTCACTCAGCCCTTCCAGTGGATCCGGTGCTCACTTTATTCACTTTCTGTATCCATCTCCCAATTCATTATTGATCATTGTGTTTAAAAACATCTCTCTGCCTGAAAGCACTGCCCAGGTCAATCAATCACTTTCCACCCTTCGGTGCAGCAACAAAGCTGGAAATTTCACCCCAGATCCTCTCAATCTGCTGCTTTGGCTCCAGGTCTGATCAGTAATTTCTCTGCTTCCTTTTCTCTCTCTTACAGTTAACTTGGTGGCGATTGTGATCCTGTCCCGAGGAAAGTGCGGTCTCTCCAAATGTATCAGTCGCTACCTGGTGGGAATGGCAGTGGCCGATCTCATGGTCGTTATCACTGATCCGATATTGAACAGGATTAATGACATGTATCTCCCACTGTCATTCCTGGACATTACTCCCGTGTGTAGTTTTATTATATTCTTGGGTTTTGCAACCACGGTGGTTTCTGTTTGGTTCACAGTCGCTTTCACCTTTGATCGATTTGTGGCCATTTGTTGTGAGAAGCTGAAAACTAAATATTGCACCGAGAGAACGGCGGCTGTGGTTCTGGGAACAGTGAGTGTGCTGGGCTGTTTGGTGAATGTCCCCACGTACTTTATATATGAACCTAAATTTATAATTGATAATGTTCCCTGGTTATGTGAGACTGAATTGATCTTCCGTACTTCCCCCGCATGGGCCGCATTTGACATGTTACACCTCATTTTAACCCCTTGTCTCCCGTTCTGTCTAATTTTGCTTTCCAATGTTCTGACAGTCAGGAGTATTTTAGTGTCCAGTCGAGTCCGCAGGGCACTCCGGGGCCGCAGCAATAGAGAGAATCAGAGTGATCCAGAGATGGAGAACCGAAAGAAATCCATCATTTTACTCTTCAGTATATCGGGCAGTTTTATATTGTTGTGGCTGACACAGGTTGTATTTTACATTTATCTGCGAATTGTGGACTTTATGCCTTTTTACTCCCCATCTGACCCTAATTATATCACAAATGATACAGCAAAGATGCTGCAGCTTCTCAGTTCCTGCACAAACACGTGTATTTATGTCCTGACCCAGACTAAATTCAGACAGGAGCTGAAGAACGCGGTGAAATACCCACTCAATCTAATTGTTAAATTAGTGAAATTATAGAAAGAGCTGAAGGGTTTCAAGCACTAGAACTAAATCCCATTTCATACTCCATCCCCTACACTTCCCAGGTGATAAAAAGTATATTTTATATTAGCAGCACAGAGCCCTGAAATTATCTTAAATCTGATTCTGGTATTATATTTTATTGATTATCTGACCAATTGAGACAGGATTTGCTCCTCAGACGAAACGTGAATTTTTGCTCGAAATTCGAAGCTCAGCTGTACTTCAACTAAATGGCCACCTTAATAAATGGGCAAAGCTGGAAATCAAAGTAGCTGTCGAATGGGCACACTCCATATGAATGGAGATGGAGAAAGGGAGAGGGAGCTGAGAAGGAGAGACATAGAGAGAGACAGAGAGAGGGAGAGACAGTCAGAGGGGGATAGAGAGAGACAGCGACAGAGAGAGTCGGACAGAGAGAATGAGGCAGACAGAACGAGATCGACAGAGAGACAGGGAGAAAGAAAGACGGAGATAGAGAGACAGAGAGAGCGAGAGACAGAGGGAGAGACAGAGAGCGTGAGGGTAAGAGACAGACGGAGAGAGGCACAAGGACAAAATAAATGTAACGATTTATAAAGCACAGAAAATTAAGACAGATTCACATAAAAGTCAGAGAGTGTGTGAGAGAGAGAGATTGAAACAAGCAAGGGCAGAGACATGGTTATTCAGAGATGGAGTGAAATAAAGAGAGAGTTATTAAGACAGAGAGAAAAATAAAGAGAGAAAGAAAGCAAATATAAACATATACATATATTATGAGAGAGCGAGAGAAAGCAGACATGGAGGGAACGAGAGAGAGACACTGATAAGGAATTACAAAGTGATAGAAACGGAGAGGTAAGTAGATGGAAGAAATCAATTCAAAATAACTAGAGACTGAGGGAGAGGCAGAGCAGGAGAATGTAAGACATAATAAGACAGTAACAGAAAGAGAGAAAATGGAATCGAAAGCAGGAAAGAGGGGAGAAATACAAAGATTAAAACAGAGATTGAAAGAAATGGAATAAAAGACAGAAACAGATGCAACGAAGAGATCGAGAAATCATCGAGAAACAGAAAGAAAGAAGTAGACAGAAGCAGAGCTGGAGAGACTGAGAAACAAACCGAATGAAATAAAGACAGATGAAAAGAGAAGGAGCAAGAAATGGATAGAAAGAAAAGGGAAAATTAGATCCACAGAGAGAAACTAAGACAGAAATAGACAGAGGAAGAAAGAAAGAGAGAGAAGGATACGGAGACAGTGGCGGAAAGTACAAAAGACGGATAATATCAGAGAGACAGAGAAACATGCGAGAGGGACAGGGAGGCAGGTGGGAAAAAGACAGAGCAGGCAGAGGGAGGATAGGCAGCGATAAACTGACAGAGAGAGAGAGAGAGAGAAGGAGGCGTATATAAAACAAGAGTAACAGAGAGAAAAAGATGGAGATATAAACAGCGACAGATTCTGATATTTCAGAGCAGGTGAAATAATAAAATCGAAAAACACACAGAAAATCAACAGAGATAAACGATATAAACAGAGAACAGACAGGATGAAAGATGGACAAAAAATAAAGTGACAGGAGGGTGGAGACAGGAGTGAGAATAGAACACCGAAAGCATTAAATAACCAAACAAACTGTGTAATCAGCCTGGAGTGTGTGAGAGTGCTGATCAGCAGAACAGCAGCAGATGAAGCAGGCCAGTTCATGTTTGTTCTGGGGTAACACTCTTGTGGATTTAATTTTGACATTTCTAAAGGTGATGCCTGGAGGCTACACAATAAAGTCCCTCAGCCTTGTGTACCTGACCCTGACCATTACATACCTCCTGCGTTGTCTTACAAATCCGGCCCTTGAACTTCTCCAACTGATTGGCCATCTCTAGGATGTGGGAGGTGACTGTCTCTAGGGTCCACACATTAGGCCTGTGCTACGAAGTCTTAGTTTTGTTGAAGACTGGGGTCCTGAGATCTGGGGCCTTGGGCCCCTCAGCCAAGAGCAGTTGTTTCTCGGTCTCCCCAGGGGAGAAACATAATTATTTCCAGCGCCCCCTGCTCACTGGTGCTCGGTGTTTCATATACCCTCAGTCTCATTACAGACATCCTTTCGAGAGGGTGCATCTGGGCTGGTGATGGAAACGGTGAATCAGGTACAGCAGTAGATGCTTCGGTGCTACAAAGCTTACTGTCATATCCTTACCTTAGTAAGTGGTGTGTGGGGCCTTACAATTGACAACATCTTGCATTTATATAATGCCTTTAAAGTAATGAAACGTCCCAAGGTTCCAGTCACTTTTTCATTGTTTTCATCAAATGCATTCATTTCACTGAGATAAAACTTTTTTTCTTTCATTGCTTAAATTTTTATCTTCAAATCCAATAAATGTTCGTGATTCTTGTTACTTTTTGATTGTTTTCAACAAATGTACCTATTTCACTGAAATAAAGTTTTTCTTCTCTCATGGCTAAACATTTTATCATCAAATCCAATAAATTTTCCTGGTTCTTGTTAATCTTTTCCTTTCTTTCAATAAATGTACTTATTTCATTTGTGAACTCATTTAAAAAGCACCTGGATTTGAACCTGAAGTGCCTTAAACTACATGGCTATTGACCAATTACTGGGAAGTTGGATTAAGCTGGATGGCTCATTTTCGGCCAGCGCGGACACGGTGGGCCGAATGGTCTCCTTCTGTGCCGTAAATTTTCTATGATTCTCTGATTCGAAGGCACGTAACGGGAGCATTTTCAGATCAAATCAGAGCACAGCAGCTTGGTGACTGGTTGGTGAGTGATACATGTTTTGCTCTCTCAGCTGGGGGAGTGGTTTAAACTAGGGACCTATAACTTAATAATACTTTATTCAATTATTAACTGAAACTAGATAAATTATGTAATTAAAACAATTACTGAAACTAAAACAAGTAAATTAATTAATAATGACTTTAATGAGGTAAATACATTAAACAAGGTTAGATAGAGATAGCAGGGCAGGTGATGTGCTGTAACTGCAGCATGTGGGAGTTTGTGGAGAGCAGCGTGATCCCAGGGATCCACATCTGCAGTAAGTGTTTGCAACTCGAGGAACTTCGACTCTGAGTTGTTGAGCTGGAGTCCGAGGTGCAGACATTGAGATGCATCAGGGAGCGGGAGAATTATCTGGACACTTTGACACAGGTGGCAGTCACACCCCTTAGGTTTAGTGGTCAGGGACAGAAGGATGTGACTGCGAGTTCGGCAGTTAAGGGGACCCCAGATGCAATAAGGGAGGAGCCTCAGCCTCAGCCCTTGTCCAACTGGTACGAGGTGCTTGTTAGCTTTGTGGATGAGAATAAAGATTGCCCGGAGGAAGGGAAAATTGACCACGGCAGCGTGTTACAAGAGGCCATTCATGTGGGGAGGGGGCGGGGAATGAATGTGGCCGTGTTAGGTGATAATATATTTCGTGGGATAGATACTGTTCTCTGCAGCCGTGACCAGGAGTCCTGAAGGCTGTGTTCCCTACCTGCTGCCACGGTTAAGGATATCTCCTCACGGCTGGAGAAGAACTTGGAGTATGAGCGGGGAGGCGGGGGTGGGGGGGGAGTTCGGAATGCAGTGGTCGTGTTCCACGTAGGAACCAACACCATAGCTAAAAGAGGAATGAGGTTCTGCTGTTGGAGTTTGAGGAGCGAAGGTCCAAATTAATAAGAAGAATCTCAAAGGGAATAATTTCTGGATTACCAGCTGAGCCACGCGCATATTGGCATAGGGTCAAACAGATCAGAGAGTTCAATGCGTGGCTCAAAGAGTGGTGTGGGAGACAGAGGTTTCAATTCATGGGGCACTGGCATCAGTACTGAGAAGAGAGGGAGCTTTTCCGCTGGGACGGGCTCTACTTAAACAGAACTGGGATCAGTGTGCGAATTGAATAACTAGGGCGGTAGATCGGGCTTTAAACTAAAAAGAGAGGGAGAAGGTTCAAGTAAGATTAAATTTATAAATATAAAGAGAAGAGTCAAGGCCAGAGAACAGTGTAGCGATTTGGGTAAAGCTAAGCAGAGTGTGTCAGGAGGGGACAGAGAGTGTAACGGAAAGGGTACCTCAGTGAATAAGGTCAACATAGGAACATAGGAACATAGGAACAGGAGAAGGCCATTCAGCCCCTCGCGCCTGCTGCGGCATTTGATAAGATCATGGCTGAGCTGTGATCTAAATCCATATACCTGCCTTTGGCCCATATCCCTTAATACCTTTGATTACCAAAAAGCTATCTATCTCAGATTTAAATTTAGCAATTGAGCTGGTATCAATTGCCGTTTGCGGAAGAGAGTTCCAAACTTCGACAACCCTTTGTGTGTAGAAATGTTTTCTAATCTCTCTCCTGAAAGGTCTGGCTCTAATTTTTAGACTGTGCCCCCACTCCTAAAATCCCCAACCTGCAGAAATAGTTTCTCTCTATCCACCCTATCTGTTCCCCTAAATATCTTATAAACTTCGATCAGATCACCCCTTAACCTTCGAAACTCCAGAGAATACAACCCCAATTTGTGTAATCTCTCCTCGTAACTTAACCCTTGAAGTCCGGGTATCATTCTAGTAAACCTACGCTGCACTCCCTCCAAGGCCAATATGTCCTTCTGAAGGTGCGGTGCCCAGAACTGCTCACAGTACTCCAGGTGCGGTCTAACCAGGGTTTTTTTATAGCTGCAGCATAACTTCTGCCCCCTTGTAGTCTAGTCCTCTAGATTTAAAGACCAGCATTCCATTAGCCTTCTTGATTATTTTCTGCACCTGTTCATGACACTTCAATGAGCTAGTTATCTGAACCCCTAGGTCCCTTTGGACATCCACTGTTTTCAACTTTTTACCATTTAGAAAGTAGCCTGTTCTATCCTTTTTTGATCCAAATTGGATGACCTCACATTTGTCTGCATTGAATTCCATTTGCCACAATTTTGCCCATTCACCTAATCTATCAATATCGCTTTGTAATTTTATATTTTCATCTACACTGCTTACAATGCCACCAATCTTTGTTTCATCGGCAAACTTAGATATGAGACTTTCTATGCCTTCATATAAGTCGTTAATAAATATTGTGAATAATCGAGGCCCCAAGACAGATCCCTGCGGGTCTCCACTAGTCACATCCTGCCAATGTGAGTACCTACCCATTATCACTACTCTCTGTCGCCTTTCGCTCAGCCAACTTCCGAACCAAGTCCGTACTTTTCCCTCGATTCAATGGGCTAACAGTCTCTTATGCGGGACCTTGTCAAATGCCTTCTGGAAGTCCATATAAATAACATCCATTGACATTCCCCTATCTACGACTTTATTCACCTCTTCAAAAAATTCAATCCGGTTTGTCAGGCATGACGTACCTTTTACAAATCCATGCTGGCTCTCTCTGATTAACTGAAAATTCTCGAGGTGTTTAGGCACCCTATCCTTAATTATAGACTCCAGCATTTTCCCCACAACAGATGTTAGGCTAACTGATCTATAATTCCCTGGTTTCCCTCTCTGTCCTTTCTTAAAAAGCGGAGTGACATGTGCAATTTTCCAATCGAGAGGGACAGTTCCTGAATCTAGAGAACTTTGAAAGATTATAGTTAGGCCATCCGCAATGTGCTCACCTACTTCCTTTAAAACCCTGGGATGGAAACCATCTGGTCCTCGGGATTTGTCACTCTTTAGTGCTATTATTTTCTTCATTACTGTTGCTTTACCTATGTTAATTTTATCGAGTCCCTGTCCCCGATTCAATATAAGTTTTCCTGTGATTTACAGCATGCTATCCTCTTTTTCGACTGTAAATACGGACGCAAAGTGATTGTTCAACATGTCCGCCATTTCCCCATTGTCAATGACAATATCCCCACTTTCCGTTTTTAAGGCGCTAATACTGCTCCTGACCACCCTCTTTTTCCTAATATAACTATAAAAGTTCTTCGTATTGGTTTTGATATCCCTTGCAAGTTTCTTTTCATACTCTCTTTTTGTAGCCCTTGCTATCTCTTTTGTGACCCTTTGTTGATCTTTGTATCTTTCCCATTCGCCAGGATCTGTGCCATTGTTTGCCTTTTTGTATGCCCTTTCCTTATGTCTTATACTGTCAGGGAAAAATAGTAAGAAGTTAAAATTAAAGGCTCTTGATCTGAATGCATGAAGCATTTGGAACAAGATAGAAGAAATAATGTAGAGAAAAATAGGTTTGATCTAGTAACGTAAAAACATAGAAAATAAGAGCAGGAGTGGGCCATTCGGCCCTTCGAGCCTGGAACGCCATGCGATTTGATCATGGCTGATCCTCTATCTCAATATCATATTCCCGCTCTCTCCCCATATTCCTTGATACTTTTTGTGCCTAGAAATCTATCTATTTCCTTCTTAAATATATTCAGTGACTTGGCCTCCACAGCCTTCTGTGGTAGAGAATTCCATAGGTTCACCACCCTATGAGTGACGAACTTTGTCCTCATCTCAGTCCAAAATGTCCTACCCCGTATCCTGAGACTGTGACCCCTCGTTCTGGACCCCCCCCCCCAGCCAGGGGAAACATCCTCCCTGTATCCTGTCTGTCTAGCCCAGTCAGAATTTCATACGTTTCAATGAGATCCATTCTCATTCTGCTAAACTCCAGTGAACACAGGCCTTGTCGACCCAATCTCTCCTCATACGACAGTGCTGCCAGCCCCAGGGTTCAGTCGGTTGAACCTTCGCTGCATTCCCTCTGTGGTAAGTATATCCTTTCTTAGGTAAGGAGACCAAAACTGCACACAATACTCCAGGAGTGGTCTTACCAAGGCCCTATATAACTGCAGTAAGACACCCTTGCTCCTGTACTCAAATCCTCTTGCAATGAAGGCCAACATACCATTTGCCTTCCTAACTGCTTGCTGCACTTGCATGTTTGCTTTCAGTGACTGGTGTACAAGGACACCCAGGTCCCTTTGTATATCAATTTTTTTCCAATCTGCCACTATTTAAATAATAATCTGCCTTTCTATTTTCCCTTCCGAAGTGGATAACTTAACATTTATCCATGTTATACTGCATCTGCCATGTATTTGCCGACTCACTCAACTTGTCTAAATCGCCTTGAAGCCTCTTTGCATCCTCCTCGCAACTCACGATCCCACCTAGTTTTGTGTCATCAGCAAATTGGAAATATTACATTTGGTTCCCTCATCCAAACCATTAATATATGTTGTGAATAGCTGGAGCCCAAGCACTGATCCCTGCGGCACCCCACTAGTCACTGCCTGTCACCCCGAAAAAGACCCGTTTATTCCTACTCTCTGCTTCCTGTCTGTGAACCAATTCTCAATCCATGCCAGTTTATTACCACCAATCCCATGTGCTTTAATTTTGCACAGTAACGCCTCATGTGGGACTTTATCAAAGGCCTTCTGAAAATCCAAATAAACCACATCCACTGGTTCTCCCCTATCTATTCTACCAGTTACATCCTCAAATATCTCCAGTAGGTTTATCAAATATGATTTCCCTTTCATAAATCCATGTTGACTTTGCATAATCCCGTTGAAATTTTCTAAGTGTCCTGTTATCATATCCTTTATGATAGATTTTAGCATTTTCCTTACTACTTATGTTAGGCTAACGGGTCTGTAGTTCAGGCCTAAAAGGGTTAAATTATGAGGACAGGTTGCATAGACGAGGTTTGTATTCCTCTGAATAGAGACGATTAAGGACTGATCTAATTGTGGTGTTTAAGATGATTCAAGTAGTTGATAGGGTAGATAGAAAGAAACTATTTCCTCTGGTTGGGGACTCCAGAATAAGTGAGCATAACCTTAAAATTAGAGCTAGGTCGTTCAGCGATGATGTCAGGAAGCACTTCTTCACACTAAGGGTAGTGGAAATCTGGAACTCTCTCCCACAAAAGTCTGTTGAGTCGGGGGGTTAATTTCAAAGTGGTGATTGATAGATTTTTGTTAGGCAAGGTTATTAAGGATTAAGGAACCAAGGCGGGTACATGGAGTTAATATACAGATCAGCCGTGATCAAATTGAATGGCGGAACAGGCTTGAGAATCTGAATGGTTTACTCCTGGTCCAATGTAACATGATCGTGGGGCTGAATGGCCTCCTCCAGTTCTTGTGCAACAGGTTAGAGGCGGTGCATAGCCTCTCACTCTTCCTACTTAACATGATCGAGATGCTGAATGGCCTCCAGTTCCTGTATAACATGATTGAAGGACTGACTGGCCACCACCAGTACCCATGCAAGAGGCTCGAGGAGCTTAATGGCCTCCTGCTGTTCCTGTGTAACAGGCTTGTGGGGCTGAATGGCCTTCAGCTCCCAAATAACAGGTTCGAGGGGCTGAATGGCATCCTCCTGTTGCTATCTGACAGGCTTGAGTGGTTGGTTGGCCTCCAGTTCCTGTATAATAGTCTCGAAGGGCTGTATGGCCTCCTCCTATTCCTATGTGACATACTTGAGAGGCTTATCGGCTTCCAGTACTGATGAAACTGGCTCGAGGGCCTGAATGGCATCCTCCTTTTCCGATGTAACAGGTTCGAGGGGATGAATGGCCTCCACCTGCAACTGTGTAACAGCCATGAGGGGCTGAATGGCCTCCTCCTGTTCCTGTCGAATTGCCGTGTGGTACTTGCCGCTATTGCGTCCAAGATGGCGGCCGTAATCGCCGCCATTTTGTCCAAGTTGGCCACCGTGCTTTCCGCCATTTTGTGCAAAATGGCCGCCGTACTTGCCGCCCTTTTGTCCAAGACTGTCGCCGTCCTTGCCGCCATTTGTCCAAAAGGGCAGTCGGACTCGTGCCCATTTTGTCCAAGATAGCTGCCGTACTTGCCATCATACCGGGTTAGCGTAAATTCATATACATGATGTATATTATAAATTCAAGTTGTTGTTGTACTAGTAGTTGTTATGGTGGTGGTCTAAATAAAGAGATTGCCACTCTGTGGTCACTCTGAGGTGTCTGGGCGCTTTCTGGGATCACTTGTTGCACCCTGGGATCACTCTTGTGTGACCGTGTGCAATCCGGGATCCCTGGGTGCACTCTGCGATGAATCTGGATTGACAGCGTGCAATCTGGGATCTATATTTGCACTCTGGATCACTCCGGGGTGACTGGTTGCACTCTGGGATCCCTGGGTGCACTTTGGGAACACTCTGGGGCGACTCAGTGCACTCTGCGGCCAATGTGGGGTCACTGGGACATTCGGGGGTCACTGTCGGATTACTGAGGACACATTTTGTCCCAGTTGTCGGCCGTACTTGCCTCCATTTTGTACAAGGTGGCGGCCATACTTGCCGTTATGCTGGCTTTGTGTATATATATATATATATAGAAAATATGTATTTTAGGAATACAAGTTGTTGTTGTTGTTTTTGGTGGTCTAAATATAAAGACTGCCACTCTGGCATTAATCTGGGATGATTGGGTGCAGTCTGGGATCACTGGGTGCACTCTGGGACCCCTGGGAGCACTCCAGGATCACTCTGGGGTGACTGCGTGCAATGTCGGATAATTCTGGATTGACTGGATGCATTCTGGGTCACACAGTGCTGACTGGGTGCACTCTGTGTTCCCGCTGTGTAATCTGTGATCATTCTGGCTTGACTGGGTGCAGGCTTGCATCCCTGTGTGAACTCAGGGTTTACTCTGGGGTGACTGGGTGCGCTCTGTTGTACTGAGGGGACACTGGGAAATTCTGGGGTCACTGTGGTATCACTGGGGACATTCTGAGCGGTACTTGCAGGCATTTCGACAAGGATGGCTGCCGTACTCGCCGTTAATTTGACCAAGATGGCGGCAGTACTTTCGATTATTTTGTCCAAGATGGCCACTGCACTTGCCGCCATTTTATAGAAGATGTCTGCACTAATTGGCGCCATTTTGTCCAAGATGGCCGCCGTAATTGCCGCCATTTCGTCCAAGATGGCCGACGTACTTCCAGACAATTTGTCCAAGATGTCCGCCGTATTTGCAGCACCTTTGTGCAAGATGGCCGCCGTTCTTGCCGCCATTTCATCGAAGATGGTCACTGTAATTGCATCCATTTTGTCGAAGATGGCCGCCATACTTGCCGCCTGTTTGTCCAAGACGGCGACAGTATTTGCCGCCATTTTGTCCAAGATGGCCGCCGTACTTGCTGCCACTTTGTCCAAGATGGCCGCCGAACTTGCCGCCATTTTGTCCAATTTGGCCACTGCGCTTGCCGCCATTTTATAGAAGATATCTGCACTGCTTGGCGTCATTTCGACCAAGATGAATGCCGTACTTGCCGCCATTTTGTCCAAGATGGCCTCCATACTTGCTGCCTATTTTGTTCAAGATGGCCACCGTACTTGCCACCATTTTGTCAAAGATGGCCCCCGCACTTCCCTCAATTTTGTCAAAGATGGCTGCCGTACATGTTGCCATGCTGGCCTTGTTTAAATACAGGCATATGTTTATACAAAATAGTTATACGTATCATAGATACAAGTTTTTGTAGTAGTAGTTGTTATCGTAGTGGTCTAAATATAAAGACTGCCAATCTGGGATCAATCTGGGATGACGGCGTGCAATCTGGAATCTCTAGGTGCACTCTGGGATCACTCCGGGTTGACTGGGTGCACTCTGGGATCCCTGGATGCAATCTGAATTCAATCTGCGGTGACTCGGTGCACTCTGGGGTCACTGTGGGCTCACTGGGATATTCTGGGTTCACCGTCGGATCACTGAGGACACTCTGTGCGGTGCTTGCCACCATTGTGTCCAAGATAGCTGTGTACTTCCCTCCAATTTGTCCAAGATGGCTGCCGTAATACACACACACACATATATATATATATATATCATATATATATGAAACATGCAAATATAAATACAAGTTGTTGTTGTAGTAGTTGTGGTGGTGGTCACTCTGGGTTGACTGAGTGCAGTCTGGGATCACTGGGTGCAATCTGGAATCCATGGGCGCGCTCCAGCATCACTCTGAGTTGATTGCGTGCAATCTCGGATAATTCTGGATTGACTGGATGCGTTCTGGTTCACACAGTGCTGACTGGGATCATTCTGGATTCACTGGACACACATTGGGTGCACTCTGGGTTCCCTGCGTGCAATCTGGGATCACTCTCGCTTGACTCTTTGCACTCTGGGATCCCTGTGTGAAATCAGGGATCACTCTGGGGTGACTGGGTGCACTCTGGTGTACTCTAGGGGTCATTGGGACATTTTGGATTCACTGAGGAATCACTTGGGGACACTGTGCTCAGTATTTGCCAACATTTTGTCCATCATGGCTGCCTATATGCCGCCGTTTTGTCCAAAATGGCTGACGTACTTGCTGACCTCTTGTCCAAGATGACGGCCATAATTGCCGCGGTTTTGTCCAAGATGGCGGCCGTGCTAGGAGGCATTTTCTCGCAGATGGCCACTGTAAATGGCGCCACATTGTCCAAGATGGCCAGCATATTTTCTGCTATTTTGTACAAGATGGCTGCCGTTCTTGCCGTCATTTTTTTGTAGTTGGCGGCTGTACTTGCCCCCATTCTCTCCAAGATGGCAACGTACTTGCGGCCATTTTGTCAAAGATGGCCGCCGTACTTGCCGGCTTTTTGTCCCAGACGGCCACACTATTTGCGGCCATTTTGTCCGAGATAGCCACTTTAATTGCATCCATTTTGTCCAAGATGGCTGCAGTATATGCCGCAATTTTGTCCAAGTTGGCCGACGAACTTGCCACCATATCGTCCAACATGGCCCGCCATACTTTCGGACATTTTGTACAAATGGCCACTGTAATTGCCGCCATTTTGTGCAGGATGGCCGCCGTATTTGTCACCGTTTTGTCCAAGTTGGCAGCCTTACCTGCCGCCATGTTGTCTAAGATGGCCGCCGTACTTGCCGCCATTGTGTCCAAGTTGTCCGTTATACTTGAGGCCATTTTGTCTAAAATGTCCACGTACTTGCTGCTATGTTGTCCAACCGAGCAGCCGTTCTTGCCGTCATTTTGTGAAAGATGGCCGCCGTACTTGCAGCAATTTTGTCCAACATGGCCGCTGTACTTTCTGCCATTTTGGACAAGATGGCCGACGTACTTGCCACCAATTTTTCGAAGATGGCCACCATATTTGCGACTATTTCGTCCAAGATCGTGCCATTCTTGCCGCCATTTTTTCGAAAATGGCCGCTGTACATGCGGCCATTTTGTCCTAGGCGGCTGCCGGACATACCGTAATTTTGTCCAAGATGGCCTGCATACTTACAGCCATTTTGTCCAAGATGGCCGCCGTACTTGCTGCCAATTTATGCAAGATAGCTACTGTACTTGCTGCTCTTTTGCACAAAATGGCTGCCGTTTTCGCCGCCATTTTGTCCAAAAATGCCCGCCGTACTTGTCTCCATTTTGTCCTAGATGGCCGCCATACTTGCGTCTAATTTGTCCAAGATGGCTGCCGTTCTTGCCGCCATTATTTCGAAGATGGCCACTGCACTTGCGTCCATTTTGTCCAAGACGGCTGCCGTACATGCCACCATTTTTTGCAGGGTGGCAGCCACACTTGCGGTCACTTTGTCCATTGTGGCCACCATACTTGCGTCAATTTTGTCCAAGGTGGTTGCTGTGATTGCCGCCATTTTATCCAAGATGGCTGCCATTCTTGCCGCCATGTTGGCCGTGTGTAAATATACATATATATATCATATATATATACAATAAATACAAGTTGTTGTAGTAGTAGTGGTTGTGGTGTTAGTCAAAATATAAAGACTGCCAAACTGGGATCAATCTGGGGTGACTGGCTGCACTCAGGAATCCCTGGCTGCACTCTGGGATCACTCGGGGTGCAATCTGGGATCCCTGGATATACTCTGCGATCAGTCTCGGGTGACTGGTTGCACTCTGGGATCACTCGGTGCACTCTGAATTCACTCTGGTGTCACTGGGACCACTGTGATATCACTGGGGACAATCTGCGCGGTACTTGCTGCCATTTCGAACAAGATGACTGCCGTACTCGCCGCTGATTTGTCCAAGATGGCTTCGGTACTTTGGGGCAATTTTGACCAAGGTGACCACCATAACCAATACAACTTGTTGTTGTTGTATTTGCAGTTGTTGCGGTGCTCGAAATATAAAGACGACAACTCTGGGATCACTCAGGGGTGACCGATGCCACCCCCAGAGGGGTCCAACCAAGGCCTTCTTCTCTGGAGGGGACTGACGGAGGCCAACGTCAGAGCGGCTGACTGACACCTCCCCCAGAGGGGACCGACCAAGCCCTCCCGCAAAGGGGACTAACCGAAGCCTCCTCTCCAGAGTGGACTCGAGTCCGCCCCCAGAGGGGACTGACTGAGGCCTCCTGCAGAGGGGACCGACCAAAGACTTCTCCAGGGGTGACGAAATGAGGCCTCCTGCCAGACCTCCTCCACAAGTTGCACCCAAACAGGGCCCACGTGAGTTCGTTCTGTTTATTGCCCTGGGGTTAAATTTCCTCTCTGGGCCCTGGTTTTGGGGCCTCGGTTTAACATGTTCCTGTTTGATTGTGACCGTTGTGATTTAATCAGGTTAAAGACTGGGGTTAAAGTAGCCCGGCCTGCAATGTTATACAAACACGTTAACCCAGTGTGAGACAAATAGGGGCTGAGAGGAGATTAACGTCTGAAACATGAACCCCTGTACGGGCTTCGAGGGTTTGTTATAATTTCAAAATGATGCTTGTGTTTCAGGGAGATGCGATAACTTTGAGGGGACAGAGCGGTCATTTGAGGGGTTTTGATGGAGTAAATAAGGAGAAACTGTTTCCAGTGGCAGGGGGTCGGTAACCAGAGGACAGAGATTCAAAATAATTGTCAAAAGAGCCAGAGGTGACATGAGGAAGGATTTTTTTATTATGCAGCGAGTTGTAATGATCTGCAATTCACTGCCTGAAAGGGAGGTGGAAGCAGATTCAATGGTAACTTTCAAAAGGGAATTAGATAATTCCTGGAAAAGGAAAACTGGGTTGGCCACGGGGAAAGATCAGCGTAATGGGACTATCTGGTTAGCTTTTAAAAAGTGCCGACACCGGAAAGATGGGCCGAATGTCTTCCTTTTGTGATGTTTCATTCTGTGATTTTGCGGCAGGCTCACGTTGATCATTTTGGGGCAGTTGCATGGCGGCCATTTTAAGTTGCATGTCGCGAGGCCATTTTGTGGGGTCCCAGCTGAGCTCATTTGCTCACAGTCCGTCTCATCATTTTGTGTGAACTGCATATCCAGCCTCCCGAGTAAGACCCCCCCCCCCCCCCCACAACACACACACACAGAGTTCACTGGACCAAACAGTCACATCTGCAATGCCGCTTGGAGGAGGAGGGATGTAATTTCAATGATCTTTTATTCAATGATTTACGACACTAACACCATTTTTTAAAAAAATAACAAGACCAGGCCTGAGCTGAACTAAGCGGTGGAGTTTTATGAACACAGCACACAGACAACAACTTACATTTATATTGCACCTTTATGGGAGTAAAACATCTGAGGGCGCTTCACAGGAGCGAATCCTATTACACCGAGCAACCCAAGGAGGTCATGGACAAGTGTGAAAAACCTTGGTGAAAGAGGTAGGTTTTAAGGTGCGTCTCAAAGGAAGAGAGGGACATGGAGAGGTTTAGGGAGGGTATTCCAGAGCTGAGGGCCCAGGCAGCTGAAGGCACGGCCATCAATGGTGGAGCAATGGCAGTGGGAGATGTGCCAGAGGCCAGAATTGGAGGAAAGGGGAGGATTTGTCGGGACACTTGTTGCAGAGTCCGAATCCTCACTGGAAGAGACACACATTGTGCATTAGGAAACAAGTTACCTTGGCCCCTCCTGTCTGTACATTGAACAAATGTCCCACTGCAGCGCACACTGAGCCCCACCCTGGGCCCTTCCTGGCTGTTCATTCACCCAGTTTCCCACTGCAGCCGAGACTGAGCCTCAACCTGGACCCTTCCTGTCTGTACATTGACAGTGTCCCACTGCAGCCCAGACTGAGACCCACCCTGGGCGTATCCTGTCTGTGCATTGACTCAGTGTCCCACTGCAGCCCAGACTGAGCCCCACACTGGGCCCTTCCAGTCTGTGCACTGACCCAGTGTCCCACTGCAGCCCAGACGAAGCCCACCCTGGGCCCTTCCTGTCTGTACATTGACCCAGTGTCCCACTGCAGCCCAGACTGAGCCCCACCCTGGGCCCTTCCTGTCTGTGCACTGACCCAGTGTCCCACTGCAGCCCAGACTAAGCCCACCCTGGGCCCTTCCTGTCTGTACATTGACCCAGTGTCCCACTGCAGCCCAGACTGAGCCCCACCCTGGGACGTTCCTGTCTGTATTTGACCCAGTGTCCCACTGCAGCCCAGACTGAGCCCCACCCTGGTCCCTTCCTGTCTGTACATTGACCCAGTGTCCCACTGCAGCCCAGACTGAGCCCCACCCTTGGCCCTTCCTGTCTGTACATTGACCCAGTGTCCCACTGCAGCCCAGACTGAGCTCCACCCTGGGACCTTCCTGTCTGTTCATTCACCCAGTTTCCCACTGCAGCCCAGACTGAGCCTCACCCTGGACACTTCCTGTCTGGACATTGAACAGTGTACCACTGCAGCCCAGACTGAGCCCCACCCTGGGCGTATCCTGTCTGTACATTGACTCAGTGTCCCACTGCAGCCCAGACTGAGCCCCACCCTGGGCGTATCCTGTCTGTGCATTGACTCAGTGTCCCACTGCAGCCCAGACTGAGCCCCACACTGGGCCCTTCCTGTCTGTACTTAGACCCAGTGTCCCACTGCAGCCCAGACTGAGCCCAACCCAGGGAACTTCCTGTCTGTTCATTTACGCAGTGTCGCACTGTAGCCCAGAGAACGCCACACCCTGGGGCCTTCCTGCCTGCACATTGACCCAATGTCCCACTGCAGCACAGACTGAGCCCCACCCTGGGTCATTCCTGTCTGTACACTAACCCAGTGTCCCACTGCAGCCCTGAGTGAGCCCGACCCTGGGCCCTTCCTGCCTGTACATTGACCGAGTGTCCCACTGCAGCCGAGACCAAGCCCCACCCTGGGACCTTCCTGTCTGTTCATTCACCCAGTTTTCCACTGCAGCCCAGACTGAGCCTCACACTGGACACTTCCTGTCCGTACATTGAACAGTGTCCCACTGCAGCCCAGACTGAGCCCCACACTGAGCCCTTCCTGTCTGTACTTTGAAAGAGTGTCCTACAGCAGCCCAGACTGAGCCCCACCCTGGACCATTCCAGTCTGTACATTGACCCAATGTCCCACTGCAGCCCAGAATGAGCCCCACCCTGGTCCCTTTCAGTCTGTACATTGACCCAGTGTCCCACTGCAGCCCAGACTGAGCCCCACCCTGGGCGTCTCCTGTCTGTGCATTGACCCAGTGTCCCACTGCAGCCCAGACTGAGCCCCACCCTGGGTCCTTCCTGTCTGTTCATTCATCCTGTGTCCCACTGCAGCCCAGACTGAGCCCCACCCTGGGCCCTTTCTGTCTGTACATTGACCCAGTGTCTCACTGCAGCCCACACTGAGCCCCACCCTGTGTCCTTCCTGTCTGTTCATTCACCTTGTGTCCCACTGCAGCCCCGTCCGTGCCCCACACTGAGCCCTTCATGTCTGCACATTGACCCAGTGACCCACTGCAGCCCAGACTGAGCACCACCCTGGGCCCTTCCTCTCTGTACATTGACTCAGTGTCCCACTGCAGCCCAGGCTGAGCCCCACCCTGGGCCCTTCCTGTCTGTACATTGACCCAGTGCCCCACTGCAGCCCAGACTGAGCCCCACCCTGGGCGCTTCCTGTCTCCACATTGACCCAGTTTCAGACTGCAGCCCAGACTGAGCCCCACCTTGGGCCCTTCCTGTCTTTCATTGACCCAGTGTCCCACTACAGCCCAGACCGAGCCCCACCCTGGTCGTCTCCTGTCTGTGCATTGACCCAGTGTCCCACTGCAGCCCAGACTGAGCCCCATCCTGGGTCCTTCCTGTCTGTTCATTCATCCTGTGTCCCACTGCAGCCCAGACTGAGCCCCATCCTGGGCCCTTTCTGTCTGTACATTGACCCAGTGTCCCACTGCAGCCCAGACTGAGCCCCACCCTGTGTCCTTCCTGTCTGTTCATTCACCCTGTGTCCCACTGCAGCCCCGTCCGTGCCCCACACTGAGCCCTTCATGTCTGCACATTGACCCAGTGTCCCACTGCAGCCCAGACTGAGCACCACCCTGGGCCCTTCCTGTCTGTACATTGACCCAGTGTCCCACTGCAGCCCAGACTGAGCCCCACCCTGGGCCCTTCCTGTCTGTACATTGATCCAGTGCCCCACTGCAGCCCAGACTGAGCCCCACCCTGGGCGCTTCCTGTCTCCACATTGACCCAGTTTCCGACTGCAGCCCAGACTGAGACCCACCTTGGGCTCTTCCTGTCTTTCATTGACCAGTGTCCCAATGCAGCCCAGACTGAGCCCCACCCTGGGCCCTTCCTGTCTGTACATTGACCCAGTGTCCCACTGCAGCTCAGACTGAGCCCCATCCTGGGCCCTTCCTGTCTGTACATTGACCCAGTGTCCCACTGCAGCCCAGACTGAGCCCCACCCTGGCCCCTTCCTGTCTGCACATTGACCCAGTGTCCCACTGCAGCCCAGACCCAGCCCCACCCTGGGCCCTTTCTGTCCGTACATTGACACAGTGTCCCACAGCAGCCCAGACTGAGCACCACCCTGGGCCCTTCCTGTCTGTACATTGACCCAGTGTCCCACTGCAGGCCAGACTGATCTCCACCTTGGGCCCTTCCTGTCTGTACATTGACCCCGTGCCCCACTGCAGCCCAGACTGAGCCCCACCCTGGGGCCTTTCTGTCTGTACATTGACCCAGTGTCACACTGCAGCCCAGACTGAGCCCCACCCTGTGTCCTTCCTGTCTGTTCATTCATCCTGTGTCCCACTGCAGCCCCGACCGTGCCCCACACTGAGCCCTTCCTGTCTGCACATTGACCCAGTGTCCCACTGCAGCCCAGACGAAGCCCACCCTGGGCCCTTCCTGTCTGTACATTGACCCAGTGTCCCACTGCAGCCCAGACTGAGCCCCACCCTGGGCCCTTCCTGTCTGTGCACTGACCCAGTGTCCCACTGCAGCCCAGACTAAGCCCACCCTGGGCCCTTCCTGTCTGTACATTGACCCAGTGTCCCACTGCAGCCCAGACTGAGCCCCACCCTGGGACGTTCCTGTCTGTATTTGACCCAGTGTCCCACTGCAGCCCAGACTGAGCCCCACCCTGGTCCCTTCCTGTCTGTACATTGACCCAGTGTCCCACTGCAGCCCAGACTGAGCCCCACCCTGGTCCCTTCCTGTCTGTACATTGACCCAGTGTCCCACTGCAGCCCAGACTGAGCCCCACCCTTGGCCCTTCCTGTCTGTACATTGACCCAGTGTCCCACTGCAGCCCAGACTGAGCTCCACCCTGGGACCTTCCTGTCTGTTCATTCACCCAGTTTCCCACTGCAGCCCAGACTGAGCCTCACCCTGGACACTTCCTGTCTGGACATTGAACAGTGTACCACTGCAGCCCAGACTGAGCCCCACCCTGGGCGTATCCTGTCTGTACATTGACTCAGTGTCCCACTGCAGCCCAGACTGAGCCCCACCCTGGGCGTATCCTGTCTGTGCATTGACTCAGTGTCCCACTGCAGCCCAGACTGAGCCCCACACTGGGCCCTTCCTGTCTGTACTTAGACCCAGTGTCCCACTGCAGCCCAGACTGAGCCCAACCCAGGGAACTTCCTGTCTGTTCATTTACGCAGTGTCGCACTGTAGCCCAGAGAACGCCACACCCTGGGGCCTTCCTGCCTGCACATTGACCCAATGTCCCACTGCAGCACAGACTGAGCCCCACCCTGGGTCATTCCTGTCTGTACACTAACCCAGTGTCCCACTGCAGCCCTGAGTGAGCCCGACCCTGGGCCCTTCCTGCCTGTACATTGACCGAGTGTCCCACTGCAGCCGAGACCAAGCCCCACCCTGGGACCTTCCTGTCTGTTCATTCACCCAGTTTTCCACTGCAGCCCAGACTGAGCCTCACACTGGACACTTCCTGTCCGTACATTGAACAGTGTCCCACTGCAGCCCAGACTGAGCCCCACACTGAGCCCTTCCTGTCTGTACTTTGAAACAGTGTCCTACAGCAGCCCAGACTGAGCCCCACCCTGGACCATTCCAGTCTGTACATTGACCCAATGTCCCACTGCAGCCCAGAATGAGCCCCACCCTGGTCCCTTTCAGTCTGTACATTGACCCAGTGTCCCACTGCAGCCCAGACTGAGCCCCACCCTGGGCGTCTCCTGTCTGTGCATTGACCCAGTGTCCCACTGCAGCCCAGACTGAGCCCCACCCTGGGTCCTTCCTGTCTGTTCATTCATCCTGTGTCCCACTGCAGCCCAGACTGAGCCCCACCCTGGGCCCTTTCTGTCTGTACATTGACCCAGTGTCTCACTGCAGCCCACACTGAGCCCCACCCTGTGTCCTTCCTGTCTGTTCATTCACCTTGTGTCCCACTGCAGCCCCGTCCGTGCCCCACACTGAGCCCTTCATGTCTGCACATTGACCCAGTGACCCACTGCAGCCCAGACTGAGCACCACCCTGGGCCCTTCCTCTCTGTACATTGACTCAGTGTCCCACTGCAGCCCAGGCTGAGCCCCACCCTGGGCCCTTCCTGTCTGTACATTGACCCAGTGCCCCACTGCAGCCCAGACTGAGCCCCACCCTGGGCGCTTCCTGTCTCCACATTGACCCAGTTTCAGACTGCAGCCCAGACTGAGCCCCACCTTGGGCCCTTCCTGTCTTTCATTGACCCAGTGTCCCACTACAGCCCAGACCGAGCCCCACCCTGGTCGTCTCCTGTCTGTGCATTGACCCAGTGTCCCACTGCAGCCCAGACTGAGCCCCATCCTGGGTCCTTCCTGTCTGTTCATTCATCCTGTGTCCCACTGCAGCCCAGACTGAGCCCCATCCTGGGCCCTTTCTGTCTGTACATTGACCCAGTGTCCCACTGCAGCCCAGACTGAGCCCCACCCTGTGTCCTTCCTGTCTGTTCATTCACCCTGTGTCCCACTGCAGCCCCGTCCGTGCCCCACACTGAGCCCTTCATGTCTGCACATTGACCCAGTGTCCCACTGCAGCCCAGACTGAGCACCACCCTGGGCCCTTCCTGTCTGTACATTGACCCAGTGTCCCACTGCAGCCCAGACTGAGCCCCACCCTGGGCCCTTCCTGTCTGTACATTGATCCAGTGCCCCACTGCAGCCCAGACTGAGCCCCACCCTGGGCGCTTCCTGTCTCCACATTGACCCAGTTTCCGACTGCAGCCCAGACTGAGACCCACCTTGGGCTCTTCCTGTCTTTCATTGACCAGTGTCCCAATGCAGCCCAGACTGAGCCCCACCCTGGGCCCTTCCTGTCTGTACATTGACCCAGTGTCCCACTGCAGCTCAGACTGAGCCCCATCCTGGGCCCTTCCTGTCTGTACATTGACCCAGTGTCCCACTGCAGCCCAGACTGAGCCCCACCCTGGCCCCTTCCTGTCTGCACATTGACCCAGTGTCCCACTGCAGCCCAGACCCAGCCCCACCCTGGGCCCTTTCTGTCCGTACATTGACCCAGTGTCCCACAGCAGCCCAGACTGAGCACCACCCTGGGCCCTTCCTGTCTGTACATTGACCCAGTGTCCCACTGCAGGCCAGACTGATCTCCACCTTGGGCCCTTCCTGTCTGTACATTGACCCCGTGCCCCACTGCAGCCCAGACTGAGCCCCACCCTGGGGCCTTTCTGTCTGTACATTGACCCAGTGTCACACTGCAGCCCAGACTGAGCCCCACCCTGTGTCCTTCCTGTCTGTTCATTCATCCTGTGTCCCACTGCAGCCCCGACCGTGCCCCACACTGAGCCCTTCCTGTCTGCACATTGACCCAGTGTCCCACTGCAGCCCAGACGAAGCCCACCCTGGGCCCTTCCTGTCTGTACATTGACCCAGTGTCCCACTGCAGCCCAGACTGAGCCCCACCCTGGGCCCTTCCTGTCTGTGCACTGACCCAGTGTCCCACTGCAGCCCAGACTAAGCCCACCCTGGGCCCTTCCTGTCTGTACATTGACCCAGTGTCCCACTGCAGCCCAGACTGAGCCCCACCCTGGGACGTTCCTGTCTGTATTTGACCCAGTGTCCCACTGCAGCCCAGACTGAGCCCCACCCTGGTCCCTTCCTGTCTGTACATTGACCCAGTGTCCCACTGCAGCCCAGACTGAGCCCCACCCTGGTCCCTTCCTGTCTGTACATTGACCCAGTGTCCCACTGCAGCCCAGACTGAGCCCCACCCTTGGCCCTTCCTGTCTGTACATTGACCCAGTGTCCCACTGCAGCCCAGACTGAGCTCCACCCTGGGACCTTCCTGTCTGTTCATTCACCCAGTTTCCCACTGCAGCCCAGACTGAGCCTCACCCTGGACACTTCCTGTCTGGACATTGAACAGTGTACCACTGCAGCCCAGACTGAGCCCCACCCTGGGCGTATCCTGTCTGTACATTGACTCAGTGTCCCACTGCAGCCCAGACTGAGCCCCACCCTGGGCGTATCCTGTCTGTGCATTGACTCAGTGTCCCACTGCAGCCCAGACTGAGCCCCACACTGGGCCCTTCCTGTCTGTACTTAGACCCAGTGTCCCACTGCAGCCCAGACTGAGCCCAACCCAGGGAACTTCCTGTCTGTTCATTTACGCAGTGTCGCACTGTAGCCCAGAGAACGCCACACCCTGGGGCCTTCCTGCCTGCACATTGACCCAATGTCCCACTGCAGCACAGACTGAGCCCCACCCTGGGTCATTCCTGTCTGTACACTAACCCAGTGTCCCACTGCAGCCCTGAGTGAGCCCGACCCTGGGCCCTTCCTGCCTGTACATTGACCGAGTGTCCCACTGCAGCCGAGACCAAGCCCCACCCTGGGACCTTCCTGTCTGTTCATTCACCCAGTTTTCCACTGCAGCCCAGACTGAGCCTCACACTGGACACTTCCTGTCCGTACATTGAACAGTGTCCCACTGCAGCCCAGACTGAGCCCCACACTGAGCCCTTCCTGTCTGTACTTTGAAACAGTGTCCTACAGCAGCCCAGACTGAGCCCCACACTGGACCATTCCAGTCTGTACATTGACCCAATGTCCCACTGCAGCCCAGAATGAGCCCCACCCTGGTCCCTTTCAGTCTGTACATTGACCCAGTGTCCCACTGCAGCCCAGACTGAGCCCCACCCTGGGCGTCTCCTGTCTGTGCATTGACCCAGTGTCCCACTGCAGCCCAGACTGAGCCCCACCCTGGGTCCTTCCTGTCTGTTCATTCATCCTGTGTCCCACTGCAGCCCAGACTGAGCCCCACCCTGGGCCCTTTCTGTCTGTACATTGACCCAGTGTCTCACTGCAGCCCACACTGAGCCCCACCCTGTGTCCTTCCTGTCTGTTCATTCACCTTGTGTCCCACTGCAGCCCCGTCCGTGCCCCACACTGAGCCCTTCATGTCTGCACATTGACCCAGTGACCCACTGCAGCCCAGACTGAGCACCACCCTGGGCCCTTCCTCTCTGTACATTGACTCAGTGTCCCACTGCAGCCCAGGCTGAGCCCCACCCTGGGCCCTTCCTGTCTGTACATTGACCCAGTGCCCCACTGCAGCCCAGACTGAGCCCCACCCTGGGCGCTTCCTGTCTCCACATTGACCCAGTTTCAGACTGCAGCCCAGACTGAGCCCCACCTTGGGCCCTTCCTGTCTTTCATTGACCCAGTGTCCCACTACAGCCCAGACCGAGCCCCACCCTGGTCGTCTCCTGTCTGTGCATTGACCCAGTGTCCCACTGCAGCCCAGACTGAGCCCCATCCTGGGTCCTTCCTGTCTGTTCATTCATCCTGTGTCCCACTGCAGCCCAGACTGAGCCCCATCCTGGGCCCTTTCTGTCTGTACATTGACCCAGTGTCCCACTGCAGCCCAGACTGAGCCCCACCCTGTGTCCTTCCTGTCTGTTCATTCACCCTGTGTCCCACTGCAGCCCCGTCCGTGCCCCACACTGAGCCCTTCATGTCTGCACATTGACCCAGTGTCCCACTGCAGCCCAGACTGAGCACCACCCTGGGCCCTTCCTGTCTGTACATTGACCCAGTGTCCCACTGCAGCCCAGACTGAGCCCCACCCTGGGCCCTTCCTGTCTGTACATTGATCCAGTGCCCCACTGCAGCCCAGACTGAGCCCCACCCTGGGCGCTTCCTGTCTCCACATTGACCCAGTTTCCGACTGCAGCCCAGACTGAGACCCACCTTGGGCTCTTCCTGTCTTTCATTGACCAGTGTCCCAATGCAGCCCAGACTGAGCCCCACCCTGGGCCCTTCCTGTCTGTACATTGACCCAGTGTCCCACTGCAGCTCAGACTGAGCCCCATCCTGGGCCCTTCCTGTCTGTACATTGACCCAGTGTCCCACTGCAGCCCAGACTGAGCCCCACCCTGGCCCCTTCCTGTCTGCACATTGACCCAGTGTCCCACTGCAGCCCAGACCCAGCCCCACCCTGGGCCCTTTCTGTCCGTACATTGACCCAGTGTCCCACAGCAGCCCAGACTGAGCACCACCCTGGGCCCTTCCTGTCTGTACATTGACCCAGTGTCCCACTGCAGGCCAGACTGATCTCCACCTTGGGCCCTTCCTGTCTGTACATTGACCCCGTGCCCCACTGCAGCCCAGACTGAGCCCCACCCTGGGGCCTTTCTGTCTGTACATTGACCCAGTGTCACACTGCAGCCCAGACTGAGCCCCACCCTGTGTCCTTCCTGTCTGTTCATTCATCCTGTGTCCCACTGCAGCCCCGACCGTGCCCCACACTGAGCCCTTCCTGTCTGCACATTGACCCAGTGTCCCACTGCAGCCCAGACCCAGCCCCACCCTGGGCCCTTTCTGTCTGTACATTGACCCAGTGTCCCACTGCAGCCCAGACTGAGCACCACCCTGGGCCCTTCCTGACTGTACATTGACCCAGTGTCTCACTGCAGCCCAGACTGAGCCCCACCCTGGGCCCTTCCTGTCTGTACATTGACCCAGTGTCCCACTGCAGCCCAGAATGAGCCCCACCCTGGGCCCTTGCTGTCTGTACATTGACCCAGTGTCTCACTGCAGCCTGGAATGAGCCCCAACCTGGGCCCTTCCTGTCTGTACATTGACCCAGTGTCCCACTGCAGCCCAGATTGAGCCCCACCCTGGGCCCTTCCTGTCTGGACATTGACCCCGTGTCCCACTGCAACCCAGACTGTGCCCCACCCTGGGCCCTTCCTGTCTGTACATTGACCCAGTGTCCCACTGCATCCCAGACTGAGACCCACCCTGGTCCCTTCCTGTCTGTACATTGACCCAGTGTCCCACTGCAGCCCAGACTGAGCCCCACACTGGGCCCTTCCTGTCTGTACATTGACCCAGTGCCCCATTGGGGACCATCCAGCCCCGGATATCCTGCAGAATCAGCGCTGTGGGACCGGGTGACTGAGTCTCGTGACCCTGTCGCTGGGCCTCTGACGTCACAATGGGAGACGACGCTCGCTCAGCTCGAGCTGGAAACCGTTAAAGGGCCGTTTGGATTTCAACCTGGAGCGCGGCCGGTTAAAGGGGAGGGACAGAGAATCGGCCAAAAATATTCATATATTGAGACCAGGAATGGCAATAAATTGAAATGTTCATATCATGAGACCAGTAATGGTAATAAATTGAAATGTTCATATAATGAGACCAGGAATGGTTATAAATTGAAATGTTCATATAATGAGACCAGGAATGGTTATAAATTGAAATATTCACACTTTCACACTCAGTCCGGGTCTGGATTCCCGCAGTGACTCCAGGTGTCTCTTTCCGTTTGGACTGAACTGATTCCCCCACAGCCTGAAATAGATTAAAGATTAAACAGGAAATAAACAGATTGAACAACAGTGTAAATAACAGGGAGACTAGGGTTAATATTTCAATAATAATTACAGACAAATATTACCCATAAAAGGCACTGAAACGCATTGATATTTTAATTATTATATTAAACATTAACACAAACACTCACCCGATCCACTCCAGACTCCTGCAGGTCAGTATGAGGGAGCGGAGAGTGGGGACAGATCGGTCTGTGAAGGAGTTTGATCCCAGGGACAGACCCGTCAGTGACCGGTTTGTACTGAGAGCGGAGACGAGATAATCGGTACAAGAATCTGTGAGACCGACATCATCCAGACTGGGGATCAGAGAGAGAGAAATGACAGGAATCATGGTAAATCCACAGTATTTATTTGTATTACTACTTGTACTGACATTACTGTACCGTGTTCGGCATCCAGTTATTATAAACACAATCTCACACAGTCTGATACTTACCCCAGTTCCTGTATTTTACAGTCTGGCTTCCTCAGAGCCGCAGACAGTAGTTTCACTCCTGAATCTCCTAGTTTATTATAACTCAGGTCCAGAACCGTCAATGACCGGTTTGTAGTGAGAGCGGATGCGAGATCCTTGGTACAATAAACTGTGAGATCGTTATCCCATAACCTGGAGAGAGAGAGAGAGAGAGAGAGAGAAATAGATTACAGCAATCAAAGAAAATTCCCAGTATTTATCTTTTTTTTTTATTCGTTCACGGGATGTGGGCGTCGCTGGCGAGGCCAGCATTTATTGCACATCCCGAATTGCCCCTTGAGAAGGTGGTGGTGAGACGCCTTCTTGAACCGCTGCAGTCCGTGTTGTGACGGTTCTCCCACAGTGCTGTTAGGAAGGGAGTTCCAGGATTTTGACCCAGTGATGATGAAGGAACGGCGATATATTTCCAAGTCGGGATGGTGTGTGACTTGGAGGGGAACGTGCCGGTGGTGTTGTTCCCATGTGCCTGCTGCTCTTGTCCTTCCAGGTGGTCGAGGTCGCGGGTTTGGGAGGTGCTGTCGAAGAAGCCTTGGCGAGTTGCTGCAGTGCATCCTGTGGATGGTACACACTGCAGCCACAGTGCGCCGGTGGTGAAGGGAGTGAATGTTTAGTGCGGTGGATGGGGTGCTGATCAAGCGGGCTGCTTTATCTTGGATGGTGTCGAGCTTCTTGAGTGTTGTTGGAGCTGCACTCATCCAAGCACTGCACTCATCTGTGGTATTATTACTTACTGCAGTTTCTGTAGTTTACAGTCCGGGTTCCTCACAGCCGCAGACAGTAGTTTTACTCCTGAATCTCCCAGTTTATTATTACCCAGGTTCAGAACCGTCAGTGACCGGTTTGGACTGAGAGCGGAGGAGAGATCATCGGTACAAGAACCAGTGAGACCGTTAGCCCATAACCTGGAGATCAGAAAGAGCAAGCCAGAGACAAGTCGAGATAACAGGATTCAGAGTAAATTCCCAGTATTTATTTAAATTATTATTACTATACTGACATTAATATACCGTGATCAGACATCCAGTTATTATAAACACAATCTCACACAGTCTGATACTTACTCCAGTTTCTGTATTTTACAGTCCGGGTTCCTCAGAGCCGCAGACAGTAGTTTCACTCCCGAATCTCCCAGTTCATTTCTCCCCAGACTAAACACAACCAGACAGAGAGTGAGAAACAAACTGAATCCAATCCCCGATCTGACACAATTTCTCTCTGATATTACAGGAAGCACTGAAAAACCTTCAGGAAATTATTAACCAGATTTCCCTGTCACTGACAATGAATCTCACTCTGTCCAACTCCCCATATATTCAGGGACTGTCAGTAAATGTATTTAATAAATAAAGTGCTGTCTGTGTGAAGCCTTCAAATGTCCCTCAGTCCGGTCTCATTCCCTGATGATCAAAATTACCCTCATGGAGGTCAGTGACTTGTCCCGTCATGTTTTGGGAAACTTGTCTCATTTCTGCTGCTTCTTAAATCCCAGATTTTATGTTAATGGGGTGATTTTCCCCAAATTAAATGATAAAGTGGTGATTACCTGTACTTTGTGCATTATTATATTTATCTGTATAATATCTCGGGGTGAGTTATATTGTGAATCGGTACTAACGGCTGCTGTAAAATCCATCCCCCAGGATTTTATGTGACAAGGAGAGTTTATTCTGTCCTTTTACATGTTTTAAATGTTTCTTTACTGCTCGTTTGTAGGGGAGGGGAGTCTCTCTCTTTATTCCCATTATACTCGCTCTACATTTATTTAAGGTGTTACGGGCCCGACAGTTACTGGGGAATTTTCTGAAGTTCCCTCCCCGAGCGGGACCTCACACACAGGGGGCAGATTATGGGAAATTCCCGGGTTCACTGCCTCTGGTTAACCCAGGAGCCTCCCGCTGTGTGTGAGGCCCCACCGCTGGCCGGTGTGTGTCTGTACTCCTGGGCTAATACCCCACAACCCGTTAGATTTCAACCTTTTTAACCGGCAGATTTTAGTTCCCAAATCCCACTGAAGTGTCGGCCTGGATTAGTGAGCGAGGGGCCTGAATCCACGACCTTCTGACTCAGAGGCATGAGTGCTGCCATCTGGGTGAAGAGATGGTGGATGTATTGGAGAGTGCAAAGGGCTGGGTCATTGATGAGTTATGATAACGGACCGACATCCTGTGGGGAAAGCTCAGCTCGCCCACTGGCGGTTGACTGCCCGAAAGCTGTGTTTTGCTCTTTGTTAATGAATGTTTGGTGTTTCTGCTTCCCTCTCCTAAACACGTTGACAGTCCGGTGACTGTCACTTGCCCCCACACCTCGGTAAGAGGGTGGGATACTCCGTCACACAGACTGCTGCAGTTAGTGTCGGTCTACGTGTAAGTCACAGTGAGAAGGAGCCTCTTCAATGGACGTATCTCAGGCAGTGAGAAAAACAGCAATAAATATCGTTTATTGCAATTAAATTATCAGACTCTTTCAGTGACCTGTATTTACTGATCCGATAAAGACTCAAAAATCCCTACTTGTTCACAAGATTCCATTTTAGATTCTCCAGTCCTTCGGGAATTATTAATCGATCATCTTATCATTTGTCATATTTGTGTTGAATCTGCTTCTCTCTGGTTTAACTGAACTGTTTGTTTCCCTTCATTACGGAGCAACAATACAATCCGTGACTGTTCCACAATTGGCCTAACAGTTAGAGACAAATAAATAGTTACCTCAACTCCCGGCATTTGTGCAGTGCGGGTCCCAGCCGCTGGAGTCCTTCACACCGAATCGAACCGTATTCTAGATCGAGGTGTTTTATTGTATCACAGAGTCCAATAACACGAGACAGCACCGCACAGTCAATCGGGGTCAGTCGTAATCCATTAAATCTGAGTGTTTCCACAGATCCCACTGTGACCCGAACCAGTGTTTGATTCTGAGACTCAAACAGGTAGTGGAATGTGTTCAGGAGGTCCCTTTGACCAGTTTCACTCTCTGTGTTTCCAATCTCTCCTTCAACCTTCTCCTTCACCCAGTCAATCACTCCGCAGATTGTTCGATGAAGAAATGGACCCAGAAACTCCTCCAGGGGCCGAGCTGACTGTGAGGAGGAGAGACCAACAACAAAACGGAGAAATATCTCAAATCTCCCATCTTCCTTGCTGTGGGCTTCACTGAGGAGTTTCCGGATGTCACCAGGATCTGGAGTCAGGAATTGTGCGAGTGCGGCTACAAACTCTTGGATGGTGAGGTGCGGGAATGTGTAAACCACACTCTGGGCAGAATCATCTCTCTCCAAAAGTTCCATCATGAACCCAGACAGGAACTGGGAAGGTTGCAGATTGTACTTGATCAAATCTCCATTTCTAAACACAATCTTCTTCTCGGAGACTCCAGTGAAGGCCATCTCACCGATCTTCAGTAACACATCACGGGGGGATTCAATCTCTCGGCCATGGTTTTTCAGAATGTTGTAAATATAGTAGGAATATAGTTGGGTGATGGTCCTGGGAACTCGCTGCTGTTTCCTGTCTCTTTGTGTGAAGAAGGGACCCAGTGACAGACCGAGGATCCAGCAGTAGGAAGGGTTGTAACACATGGTGTACAGGATCTCGTTCTCCTCCACATGTTTGAAAACAGCTGCTGCCACCGCCTGATCTTCAAAAAACTTGTTGAAATATTCCTTCCGTTCTTCACCAACAAATCCCAGGATTTCAGCCCAGACACTGATCTCAGCCTTTTCCAATAAATGTAATGCAGTGGGGCGGCTGGTCATCAGCACTGAACATCCTGGGAGCAGCTTGTGCTGTATTAAACTGTACACAATGTCAGACACTTCGCACCAGTCTTCAGGATCTGTGCAGATGTACTGAGGTTCTGTATTTCTCCGATTGTCAGCAAAATCGATACTGTCCTTGAATTCATCTAAACCATCGAATATAAACAGTAATCCCTCTGGGTTCTTCCAGAGCTCTCCCAGAATATTCCCAAAGTAAGGATACAGATCCAGTATCAGATTCCTCAGGTTTATTCTACAGCTAATAGAGTTCAAATCCCGGAATTTAAAACTGAAAACAAATTGAAAGTGTGGGTATATTTGCCCAGTGGCCCAGTCATAAACAATCTTTTGTACCATTGTTGTTTTTCCAATCCCCGCGACTCCGCTCACTGCTGCTGAACTCCCAGATTTGAATTTTCTCTTGGAAAAACTGCTCTGGAACAGTTGATCAGTTCGGATTTTTTCCAGTTCTCTCCGGAGATGTTTCTCTCTCCACTCTTCATGGTCTCGGCCTCTTGCCAGCAGTTCGTGTTCTACAAGTGTCCGATCTCGAACAGTAGAAATGACCGTTAGCTCAGTGTATCGAGTGACCAGCTGGAAAATCTTAACCTTCTCCTTTATTAGGATCGTGTTCACTCTCAGTGTTTCAGTTTGGACCCGGAGTGTTTCCTTGTGTTTCTGTTGAACATCTTCAATTCGAACAGACAGAAAGTGGTTCTCAATGTTAGTTCTATTAGCATAAAACCAACTTCTCAATATTACTTTACTCTTCAGTAAAATGTTGCGAGATTGAATTCACAGCTTCAATAGAGGTGCGAGCAGGAAATTAAACTCAGTTACTGAAAACCTCGCTTGAAAGTGAACAATGGCTGTGAAAAGTTTCAAATCCTCACTTGATTCTAATATTTACTGATCATGGAGATTTCTGTGAAAGTGATATTTTCCCTCTGATGGTTAATATTATCAGCCCTGGCCTGAACCATGTACATCTCATTAAAATCCAAATGTGATTCTGGTTATACGAAACTGGATTAACCTATAAAACCATCAGAGGTGCTAACCTTCTGCGGAAATGGGAAATATGTTATTGTGTGCATTGGGAGAGGGACATACTGTGAGTTGACAGAAGTCCCACTGTTATTGTATCAGATCTCGGGCAGGTTATCCGGGATATTGTGGGCACTGGGAGAAGGACAGACTGTGAATGGACAGAAGTTCCACTGTTATTGTATCAGATCTCGGGCAGGTTATCTGGGATATTGTGGGCACTGGGAGAGGGACAGACTGTGAATGGACCGAAGTTCCACTGTTATTGTATCAGACCTCGGGCAGGTTACCTTGGGTGTTGTGTGCACTGGGAGAGCGAAAGATTGAATAGACAGGAGTTAAGTTGCTTTTGTTTTCGGACTCGGTGGGGTTATCTGGGATATTACGTGCATTTCTATCGTCACCTGATCACAGGTAAAGTTTACTGCCATTCTGAAGTTACAGAGGGGAATCAGAAAGATGAATTAAGGTATTGGAGTTTGGGTTGTGGGAAGGCTGACGGGGTTTGATGTATTTTGTTTGGGCAAGAAACTTCGGAATTGAAATGTTTTAATGGAATTCCCAACATTAGTAAGGACATAAGAACATAAGAAATAGAAGGAGGAGTAGGCCATACGGTCCCTCGAGCCTGCTCCGCCAGTCAATCAGATCATGACTGATCTACCTCAAATCCACTTTCCCGCTCAATTCCCTTATCCACTGATTCCCTTAGTGTCTAAAAATCTATCGATCTCAGTCTTGAATACACTGAATGGAAACAGGAAACAGGCTCACAAACAACAAAATAATTAATAACGGAGAAGGGAAGTCAGGGTAATTTTCTCACACAAAGGGCCAGAGAAACTTGGGAAGGACACTAAAAGGGCAGTGTAAGTGGGGTCAAGACATAATTGAACGTGTTTCTGTGGATACACTGAGAGGAGGGGTAGTTGGTGTCATCTCTCTTAGGGACAGGCTTATTTGGGCCAAATGGCCTTTTCCTGTCTCTAATCATTCTCCTGTTACATTGTGTTTCAGAAATTGTCAACAATTTTTCAGCAGTTTTACAACTACATTGAATGTGTTTTTCGAACAGTCCTTTCATATCACCGATTAGAATTAGAATTACTGCCCACATCACTCAGTGTGATGGTGGAGCAGAAAACATTCACAGTTCATTTCAACTGTTCTCCAAATAATTATACTCCGTTATTTCATTTTGGTCTGAATTTCGTATAATGCAGGTTTGGGAAATTACAAATCTGTTTCCATTAGTCATTCCATTGGGTCTAAAAAGACCCCTGAGTTAAAGGACCATTCTTTGAGCAGAAGAAGGTTCTCTCTTTCACTGCCATGAGGAAGTTAACCCATAACTTCCGAATTACCCTGATAATTGTCTTTCCCTCCACGGATTAATGATCCATTGTGTTAACATCTTCTGAGATGAGATCGAACAATTTGCTATCTCATTCTGTGCTGTGAAATGATAATATTTTAAAATTTCGCATTTCTCCACCTCTTTCCCTCTAGTTGATGCTGGGCAGATTTCTGCGGGGGGGGGGGGGGGGGGGGGGAATGGGGCTGGCGCCTGCTAACCCTTAACATCTGGCTCAAGGCACTGCTCATTAAATTTGAGGCCAGAGCATCTGTGCGGTGCATAGGCGTAGTGTGTGGGATTCACAATGCAAAAGGTTCCTGCCAGGTAAGTATGGGGATTCGCAGTGTATCAGGATCCTTCCAGACGTGTATGGGGATTCACAGAGTATCCGGAACCTGTCAGGTGTGCATGGGGATTCACAGTGCATCAGGATCATACCAGGTGTGGATGAGGATTCACAGTGTATCAGGATCATACCTGGTGTGTATGGGGATTCACAGTGTATCAGGATCCTGCCAGGTGTGTATGGGGATTCACAGAGTATCCGGAACCTGTCAGGTGTGTATGGGGATTCACAGTGCATCAGGATCATACCAGGTGTGTATGAGGATTCACAGTCTATCAGGATCATACCTGGTGTGTATGGGGATTCACAGTGCATCAGGACCCTGTCAGGTGTGTATGGGGATTCACAGTGTATCAGGATCCTGCCAGGTGTGTGGGGGGCTTGACAGTGTATCAGGATCCTGCCAGGTGTGTATGGGGATTCACAGTGTATCAGGACCCTGTCAGGTGTGTGTGGGGATTCACAGTGTACCAGGATCCTGCCAGGTGTGTCTGGGGATTCACAGTGTATCAGGATCCTGCCAGGTGTGTATGGGGATTCACAGTGTATCAGGATCCTGCCAGGTGTGTATGGGGATTCACAGTGTATCAGGATTCTGCCAGTTGTGTATGGGGATTCACAGTGTATCAGGTTCCTGCCAGGTGTGTATGGGGATTCACAGTGTATCAGGATCCTGCCAGGTGTGTATGGGGATTCACAGTGCATCAGGATCCTGCCAGGTTTGTATGGGGATTCACAGTGTATCAGGATCCTGCCAGGTGTGTGGGGGGCTTGACAGTGTATCAGGATCCTGCCAGGTGTGTATGGGGATTCACAGTGTATCAGGACCCTGTCAGGTGTGTGTGGGGATTCACAGTGTACCAGGATCCTGTCAGCTGTGTATGGGGATTGACAGTGTATCCGGATCCTGTCAGGTGTGTATGGGGATTCACAGTGTATCAGGATCATACCTGGTGTGTATGGGGATTCACAGTGTATCAGGATCATACCTGGTGTGTATAGGGATTCACAGTGAATCATGATCCTGCCAGTTGTGTATGGGGATTCACAGTGTATCAGGACGCTGTCAGGTGTGTATGGGGATTCACAGTGTATCAGGACCCTGTCAGCTCTGTCTGGGGATTGACAGTGTATCCGCATCCTGCCAGGTATGTCTGGGGATTCAGAGTGTATCAGGACCCTATCAGGTGTGTATGGGGATTCACAGTGTATCAGGACCCTGTCAGCTCTGTCTGGGGATTGACAGTGTATCCGCATCCTGCCAGGTATGTCTGGGGATTCACAGTGTATCAGGATCCTGCCAGGTGTGTATGGGGATTCACAGTGTATCAGGATTCTGCCAGGTGTGTATGGGGATTCACAGTGTATCAGGTTCCTGCCAGGTGTGTATGGGGATTCACAGTGTATCAGGATCCTGCCAGGTGTGTCTGGGGATTCACAGTGTATCAGGATTCTGCCAGGTGTGTATGGGGATTCACAGTGTATCAGGATCCTGCCAGGTGTGTATGGGGATTGACAGTGTATCAGGATCCTGCCAGGTGTGTATGGGGATTCACAGTGTATCAGGATTCTGCCAGGTGTGTATGGGGATTCACAGTGTATCAGGATCCTGCCAGGTGTGTATGGGGATTCACAGTGTATCAGGATCCTGCCAGGTGTGTATGTGGATTCACAGTGTATCAGGATCCTGCCAGGTGTGCATGGGGATTCACAGTGTATCAGGATCCTGTCAGGTGTGTATGGGGATTCACAGTGTATCAGGATCCTGCCAGGTGTGTATGGGGATTCACAGTGTATCAGGATCCTGCCAGTTGTGTGTGGGGATTCACAGTGTATCAGGATCCTGCCAGGTGTGTATGGGGATTCACAGTGCATCAGGATCATAACAGGTGTGTATGAGGATTCACAGTCTATCAGGATCATACCTGGTGTGTATGGGGATTCACAGTGCATCAGGACCCTGTCAGGTGTGTATGGGGATTCACAGTGTATCAGGATCCTGCCAGGTGTGTGGGGGGCTTGACAGTGTATCAGGATCCTGCCAGGTGTGTATGGGGATTCACAGTGTATCAGGACCCTGTCAGGTGTGTGTGGGGATTCACAGTGTACCAGGATCCTGCCAGGTGTGTCTGGGGATTCACAGTGTATCAGGATCCTGCCAGGTGTGTATGGGGATTCACAGTGTATCAGGATCCTGCCAGGTGTGTATGGGGATTCACAGTGTATCAGGATTCTGCCAGTTGTGTATGGGGATTCACAGTGTATCAGGTTCCTGCCAGGTGTGTATGGGGATTCACAGTGTATCAGGATCCTGCCAGGTGTGTATGGGGATTCACAGTGCATCAGGATCCTGCCAGGTGTGTATGGGGATTCACAGTGTATCAGGATCCTGCCAGGTGTGTGGGGGGCTTGACAGTGTATCAGGATCCTGCCAGGTGTGTATGGGGATTCACAGTGTATCAGGACCCTGTCAGGTGTGTGTGGGGATTCACAGTGTACCAGGATCCTGTCAGCTGTGTATGGGGATTGACAGTGTATCCGGATCCTGTCAGGTGTGTATGGGGATTCACAGTGTATCAGGATCATACCTGGTGTGTATGGGGATTCACAGTGTATCAGGATCATACCTGGTGTGTATAGGGATTCACAGTGAATCATGATCCTGCCAGTTGTGTATGGGGATTCACAGTGTATCAGGACGCTGTCAGGTGTGTATGGGGATTCACAGTGTATCAGGACCCTGTCAGCTCTGTCTGGGGATTGACAGTGTATCCGCATCCTGCCAGGTATGTCTGGGGATTCAGAGTGTATCAGGACCCTATCAGGTGTGTATGGGGATTCACAGTGTAACAGGACCCTGTCAGCTCTGTCTGGGGATTGACAGTGTATCCGCATCCTGCCAGGTATGTCTGGGGATTCACAGTGTATCAGGATCCTGCCAGGTGTGTATGGGGATTCACAGTGTATCAGGATTCTGCCAGGTGTGTATGGGGATTCACAGTGTATCAGGTTCCTGCCAGGTGTGTATGGGGATTCACAGTGTATCAGGATCCTGCCAGGTGTGTCTGGGGATTCACAGTGTATCAGGATTCTGCCAGGTGTGTATGGGGATTCACAGTGTATCAGGATCCTGCCAGGTGTGTATGGGGATTGACAGTGTATCAGGATCCTGCCAGGTGTGTATGGGGATTCACAGTGTATCAGGATCCTGCCAGGTGTGTATGGGGATTCAGAGTGTATCAGGATTCTGCCAGGTGTGTATGGGGATTCACAGTGTATCAGGATCCTGCCAGGTGTGTATGGGGATTCACAGTGTATCAGGATCCTGCCAGGTGTGTATGTGGATTCACAGTGTATCAGGATCCTGCCAGGTGTGCATGGGGATTCACAGTGTATCAGGATCCTGTCAGGTGTGTATGGGGATTCACAGTGTATCAGGATCCTGCCAGGTGTGCATGGGGAGTCACAGTGTACCAGGATCCTGCCAGGTGTGTATGGGGATTCACAGTGTATCAGGATCCTGCCATGTGTGTATGTGGATTCAAAGTATATCAGGATCCTGCCAGGTTTGTGTGGGGATTCACAGTGTACCAGGATCCTGCCAGGTGTGCATCGGGATTGACAGTGTATCAGGATCCTGCCAGGTGTGTATGGGGATTCACAGTGTATCAGGATCCTGCCAGTTGTGTGTGGGGATTCACAGTGTATCAGGATCCTGCCAGGTGTGTGTGGGGATTCACAGTGTATCAGGATCCTGCAAGGTGTGTCTGGGGATTCACAGTGTATCAGGATCCTGCCAGGTGTGTATGGGGATTCACAGTGTATCAAGATCCTGTCAGGTGTTTATGGGGATTCACAGTGTATCAGGATCCTGCCAGGTGTGTATGTGGATTCACAGTATATCAGGATCCTGCCAGGTGTGTGTGGGGATTCATAGTGTACCAGGATCATGCCAGGTGTGCATGGGGATTCACAGTGTATCAGGATCCTGCCAGGTGTGTATGGGGATTGACAGTGTATCAGGATCCTGCCAGGTGTGTATGGGGATCCACACTGTACCAGGATCCTGCCAGGTGTGCATGGGGATTCACAGTGTATCAGGATCCTGCCAGGTGTCTGGGGGGATTCACAGTGTACCAGGATCCTGCCAGGTCTGCAAGGGGATTCACAGTGTACCAGGATCCTGCCAGGTGTGTTTGGGGATTCACAGTGTATCAGGATCCTGCCAGGTGTGTACGGGGATTCACAGTGTATCTGGATCCTGCCAGATGTGTACGGGGATTCACAGTGTATCTGGATCCTGCCAGGTGTGTATGGGGATTCACAGTGTATCAGGAAACTGCCAGGTGTGTATGGGGATTCACAGTGTATCAGGATCATACCAGGTGTGTATGAGGATTCACAGTCTATCAGGATCATACCTGGTGTGTATGGGGATTCACAGTGCATCAGGACCCTGTCAGGTGTGTATGGGGATTCACAGTGTATCAGGATCCTGCCAGGTGTGTGTGGGGCTTGACAGTGTATCAGGATCCTGCCAGGTGTGTATGGGGATTCACAGTGTATCAGGACCCTGTCAGGTGTGTGTGGGGCTTCACAGTGTATCAGGATCCGGCCAGGTGTGTATGGGGATTCACAGTGTATCAGGAACCTGTCAGGTGTGTGTGGGGATTCACAGTGTACCAGGATCCTGTCAGCTGTGTATGGGGATTGACAGTGTATCTGGATCCTGTCAGGTGTGTATGGGCATTCACAGTGTATCAGGATCATACCTGGTGTGTATGGGGATTCACAGTGTATCAGGATCATACCTGATGTGTATGAGGATTCAGAGTGAATCATGATCCTGCCAGGTGTGCATGGGGATTGACAGTGTATCCGGATCCTGTCAGGTGTGTATGGGGATTCACAATGTATCAGGATCTTACCTGGTGTGTATGGGGATTCACAGTGAATCATGATCCTGCCAGGTGTGTATGGGGATTCACAGTGTATCTGGACCCTGTCAGGTGTGTATGGGGATTCACAGTGTATCAGGACCCTGCCAGGTCTGTCTCGGGATTCACAGTGTATCAGGATCCTGCCAGGTGCGTATGGGGATTGACAGTGTATCAGGATCCTGCCAGGTGTGTATGGGGATTCACAGTGTATCAGGATCCTGCCAGGTGTGTGTGGGGATTCACAGTGTATCAGGATCCTGCCAGGTGTGTATGGGGATTCACAGTCTATCAGGATCCTGCCAGGTGTGTATGGGGATTCACAGTGTATCAGGATCCTGCCAGGTGTGTATGGGGATTCACAGTGTATCAGGATCCTGCCAGGTGTGTCTGTGGATTCACAGTGTACCAGGTTCCTGCCAGGTGTGTATGGGGATTTCACAAGTGACAAAGATCAGCAGCTGAATTAAGTGAAATAATGCAACCTCCACATATTTATGGATAATTCAGAAATCTTATGATCTGTAATTTGAATCTACACAGAATAGTTGAGTATTGATGACAAATCTAAACGAGGTTAATTTCTGTTCCCCAGCCCTTGAAGTTCTGATTCCCAGATTGTGACAATCTCCAATAAATGACTGCAGTCAAACATTCTGATTCTCAGAAGTGAAATAAAGGGTTTGAAATCCCCATTTCATCACTTACCTTTCAGGTGACTGGGTATTTCAGATAAACCTCGTCCGATGTTCATAGAATCAAATGGATCAGGACCTGTTTAAATCAATGAGCTTTCATGAAATCAGATCTGTGTAATATTATAGTAAATTCTACAGTGTTTCAATCTGAAATTGAATTCAGTGTGTCATTTTACCGTACCAAGTTCCTGCATCTGTTTCAGTATTTTGTCCAACTTTGGTATCACAAGGTGCATTTTCACAAAGGATTCCCACATCACCCTTCGGGCCCGAGAGCCTTTCTCCATCACCAGATTTAGGAGAAGTTTGGAACTGTCCGCCCTGTTTCCCTTCTCCACGAGATCAACGACTTTCTGTCAAGAATAATAATGAATATATTGGTCTCTCCTTTTCCCAGTCCCACAAAAACTGTTTCCATTTTGTTTTTAGACAACACAAGAGTTATACCCGAACCGTTCCCCTGCCCTTTATACAGATACTGAACGATCCACTGGGGATTTTCACCTCTTCGTATCATTGTTTCAGATTCACTGTATTTTCAGTTTGATCCATTTCTTTCCTATTTGACTTGTTTCTATTCTGTCACATTCTATGATTCTCAGATCTGATATCCTGTTAGTTCTGTGATGTTTAAATAATCCAAACTCATTCTGTGTCCCTCCCACTTACCCGATGTTCCTGTCCACTGAAATGCCTCGCGTATGTTAACAACGAGCTGACTCCGTCCACCACTTCTTCAATAGCCTGTTCTAGTCTGTCCCGGTAGAATTTCGTCAACTGGAACAGCTGGTAATTGTCGCACTTTGTCAGGAACTCAGTGATTGGATCTGTGAACAAAAATGGACAAAACTAAACACATTATTGTCTTTCCATCCGGGCGGCTACATTTCCTCATATACCAAACGGATGAAGCCGCCTTGTGAGCCACATTATCAAACACCTTCTGAAAACCCATGTACATCGCCTGTGCTGCATCCCATCCATCTATATGGTCACCTCTCAACAAAGCTGTATTAAATTTGTCAAATACGGCTTGTCTGCAGCGAATCAGTTCCTGCCGCCCCCCCCACCCCTGATCTTCCCCTGTATCTCTAAATGTTCACTAATTTTACCTGGAATTACAGATTCGAGGAGTTTGCCCACTACTGACAGAGACTAATTGGTCTCCAGTTACCGTTGAGCCTCTCTCCTTATTTTACCAGACATATTACTTGGGCTCCTTCAGTCTACCTGGATATTTTTGATAACAATCGAGGATTGAGAAATTGTGGTCAGGGTCCCTCCTATCTCCTCTCTAACTTCCTTTAACAGCCTCTGGTGTGTTATCTCTGGGCCCAGTGATTTATCCACCTCAGCGAAGTTTCTCAGATCCAAATCCTTCTCTAATTATGGGCCCACATCCTCTTCTAGTGCACCAACACTTCCACTTCCACCATCATTTTTAGAAATTAAAGGAAATATTTTGTATCTCCCCAAACCTTCATCCACAACTAGTTTCCCCCAGTTCCCCTCTATCTCACCTCCACTGATTGCTGGCCTGCAAAACCCACCGAGAATTGTGCTATTTCCCTTCCTATTACTTAACTGTGTACATATGGATTCTATCTTAACACAGCTCCCTGGAACAGCCTTATGTTCTACACCTCTCCATCCCTCTGTCCTCCTTTAAGACTCTTCTTAAAACCTACCTCTTTGTCCAAGCTTTTTGTCTCCTGTCCTCATATCTCCTTATTAGATTCAGTGACAAATTGTGTTTGATAATCGCTCCCGTCACACACCCTGGGTCGGTTTACTACATTAAATTTGCAACATAAACACAATTTGTTATTGTTCCAGCTCTGTCATAGAACCTTTATTAATACTGAAGACCAGGGGTATTTTTCTCTCCCCTCAAAATGTTATAACCAGGAGCATTTCGCTCTGAGCCTTGTGTGAACTCTGGCCCTGTCTTACAGATACTAGATCACATCTGTCATGTTTCTGATTTTCCGAATGTGTTTGGAATTATTTGTTTATTCACAGACATAACACACAATCCTAACTCCGATTTTTTGTAATGTTGACCCATTTTCGTTTCTTGTTTTTTTTAATACCAAGTGACTTTCTCCCTCAATATTTCAAAACCACCTTCCTTTTTACCTGCTAATAACTTTTCACTGTTTCATAAATCTTCGTTCCTGCTCCAGGTTTCATTAATTCCACTCTCTTGTCTCAGATCCGGAGTTTCCCCATCCTCCAGTCATATCAGCTGAAACCCTCCCACTGCTCCATTCACCCAGTCTGTAAAACCATTGTTGGTCGGTTCAGACCGTGACCGTCCCTTCCCTTCCCTTCTCGCTGAACTCACGCCAGTCCCCAAGACCGTGAACCTTTCCCTCCTGCTCCATTCACCCAGTCTGTAAAACCATTGTTGGTCAGTTCAGACCGTGACCGTCCCTTCCCTTCTCCCTGAACTCGCTCCAGTCCCCAAGACCGTGAACCCTTCCCTCCTGCTCCATTCACCCAGTCTGTAAAACTATTGTTGGTCGGTTCAGACCGTGACTGTCCCTTCCCTTCTCCCTGAACTCACTCTTGTCCCGAAGACCGTGTACTCTTCCCTCCTGCTACAGCCCTGCAGCCACACATTTGCCTACCTCCTTAAGCAGCCCAGTGCAAACCAATTCGGAGATCACCAGCGAGAGGCCTTGTTTTTAGTTTAGACCCTGAGCCTTAATATTCCCACCATAAATGTATTTCTCTCCGTGTTATTGATTCCGAACATAACTATTCACTGCTCTCGTTTCCATCCCAGAGATGGTCCCACCTGTTCCAGGATGTTCTTCCCTCTGACACCAGGGAGGCAACTTACCATTCGGGACCTGCTCAGTGCTACAGAAGAGTCTGTGTATTCCCTGACTATGGAATATCCCACCACTATCATTCCACCATTCCTGTGACCCACCTGCCTCTCACCCCCTGCCCCACGCGGGGTGTCCCCCTGCTGCCCGATCTCACACTGTTACTCAGGAAGACCATCCTCTGAGTCACTGTCTCTAACCACCTTACAGTCCCCAACACCAGGTATCTATTGGACAGTTCCAATACTCAGGAGATCCCTCCACCTGTGACTGCACTGTCCCTCGAGATGGTAACTCACTTCCCCCTATCTTCACAGTATCTGCGCAGTTACCTCTTCCAGTGTGAGCTGCAGGTTCTTGCTCGTGATCTGGACCCTTTGTCAGGACAGAAATTCAATTTTGAAGAATTTGCTGAACCTACCTGTGTCCATTCTCATTCTTGTTGAAGATGTTGGCTTTTCTCCCCTGTTTGAACCTTCAGCCATGGTGGTGACAAATTCCCAGATTCTGATGCTCTGTAATAAATATAATATTAATAGGAGAGTTAGACAGAAATATTAAAATGAGCAGGAGAGCGTTCCCTTGTTAAACATGTTACAAAGCCCCTCTTCCCCCATCAGTGCAACAGCTGTTATCTCTAATATCGAGCATTTCCTGAGTGTTATGATCAACACTCCACATCTGGTGTGACACAGACAGCTGCCCCGTGAAATCCAGTAAGTCCCGCTGATCTCCACAACCCAGTTACTGTCGGCCGAGACTCTGCACTGGGAGGGCCCATTTGTAAGCTTCACTCGCACATTGCAGATCAAAAACAGCTTTATTCCTCAGGTAGTTAATATTCTGGAAGGAAATATGGAGCAGGGTGATCATTGGTGAATTAAATGACCCTTCACTCGGTTTAACACAGTCTGGTGATATTGTATTATTTTATTCACATAAGTATTTGGTATTTTTGATTTGTTGAGTTTTGATTTTAAATCCTGTTACTTTATGAATATGATATCTATCCACATATACAATATATAGCAGAGTGTGATTCCTCTGGTCTGTATGGGCAGTGACAGTGTGCATGTGTTCATGGAGATGTGTCCTAGTTGGTGCTTCTGTTAGAAAATATTCATCACATTCCTCATGGTGTCAGCAGCTGATTAATGAGCACAGTAGGAGGTGAGAAGATTTACCACTGTTCTAATATTAACACTAGTGAGCACTGTCGGAGGTAAGATTTATCACTGTTCAATTATTAACTGTAATGAGCACTTTAGGAGGTAAGGAGATTTACCACTGTTCTAACATTAACAGTAATGAGCACTTTAGGAGGTGAGGAGATTTACCACTGTTCTAATATTAACACTAATGAGCACTGTAGGAGTTTAGGAGATTTACCACTGTTCTAATATTAACACTAATGAGCACTGTAGGAGGTGAGGAGATTTACCACTGTTCTAATATTAACACTAATGAGCACTGTAAGAGGTGAGGAGATTTACCACTGTTCTAATATTAATGTTATGAATTGTGTAACTTTAAACATTTCGGTGATGCACAGTCCTAATTTATGGAATGTCGCCAGGGTTCTTACAATCTCAATAAACACCATAAATCGTCAAGTGGCAGATTGTACTGTTTTTATACAATCACCTGTGTGTGTCTCGCTGTGTGCGTGTATCTCACGGACGTGCCGACCAATCAAACTATCAGTCAATGTCCTTTCCTTTCATCACTGTGGAAATGTAAAAGTGATTATGTCTCGGATCAGTAATTTCTCCAAACTATAGTTGAAGTTATTCACCGGCATTAATTTATAACCAAGTTTGGGATTTTGTAAAATTCAGTTGCTGCTGTTTCACTCACACTGACACTAGTATAAAAGCACACAACAGCAACAACTTGCATTGCCACAGAACCTTTAACCTCGAAAAAACATCCCAAGGTGCATCACAGAAGCCGAATCAGAATGAAAATGGCCATCATTTTGGTCGAAGAAATCGGTTTTAGGATGGTCTTTATTCTGACACAACCCACAAAATAATCAAATGGAAGAAATTTTACAAATCTTTATTAAAAATAAAATTTCCCCATCATTTTATCACCAATTTATATTGAAATGATAATAATTTAATTGAACTGCAAACGTGAAATCCAGAAATAGATTTACTGATAGGAAATAACATTGTGTAAAACTTCGCATCCAGTTCAGAATTGCAAGATGATTTATTTTGATAGCTGGATATGAAATATATTTCAATTCGGTAACGCTGTTTGGTACTACATTGATGTGGAGATGCCGGTGATGGACTGGGGTGTACAAATGTAACGAATCTTACAACACCAGGTTATAGTCCAACAGATTTATTTGAAAATCGCAAGCTTTCGGAGGCTTTCTCCTTCGTCAGCTGAGTGTGGGATTCCACGGAAGGTACAGCATTGATAGTCATAGAACAATGCCTGGTGATTACAGATAATCTTTCCAACTCTATATTCAGTAGTCTGGTACCTAATGTTTCACTGTCTGAACACTGTTCAATCCCGTTGATTGTCTTGACAACGGGCAGTTGGAAAGATTATCTGCAATCACCCAGGCATTGTTCTGTGACCATAAATGCGGTAATGTTCAAGGATTCCGACACTCACCTGACGAAGGAGAAAGCCTCCGAAAGCTTATGATTTTAAAATAAAGCTGTTGGACTATAACCTGGTGTTGTAAGATTCGTTACATTGGTACTACATTAACACAGAGTGTAATATCGATATTATGGGGACCATAAAGACGGGTTCTTTCCGAGTTGGTGCTGGACGCGGGGAGACACTATATATCTGCTGGGCTGTCCCTCAGACTGGAGTCACCTCTTAGATCAGACCCCTTCACTCTAAAACACACATAAGATTCATTTGTGACTGTGTGTTTTGAGACAGAAACTGATCTCACTTCACATTTCATTGCACGGCCTCATGCTGGATAATTGTACTCGGTTATCAGACTCTCCCAGTCTCATTCTCACCATTTCCCCCCTTACCTTGTAACATTTCTGGACTGTCGACAGGACCAGTGTTTATCTGAGGAAATGGGACTTTCTCTTACCTTTCTCCCCAGTCGATCTATGGAAGCTCTTTGAATCGGAAGGGTTCTCTCTGGTTGCTGCTCTCTCAATCCTGTGCTGATTCACCTGCTGTTGTTCCTCAGTCGACAATCCCTGTTTACTTCCAGCTGTGAACTTTTCGCAATCACTCCGTCATTCACCGGGAGATCTAATGATGGCAGGGCAGAAAATGAGACCAATATTGACGGTGTGAAGTAGAATGTAATGTGCACTTTTCCTCGAATGTTTAATTAAAATAAAAGTAATTGAAACTTAAACAATTGAATAACAAATATTTGATTGAATGAACAAACTGTTTGATGAACTCTGTTCCACATTCCATGTCTCTTTACCACCCCGACCACAATATGTGATCGTTTCATTCTCCAGCCCCAGTTAGAGGCAATTCCTTCTCCATGTCCTGCCCCTGTTTTGGGGATCACATTTGCTATTTTTGAATCAGTGGCCATTCCTTTATATTTTCTGGCTGAACTCCATCCATGGGCCAGATTCCCAATTTCCAAGTGTATTTTAGTGGCATCATCGACAAACAGGGAGAGTTGATGGGACAATATCCTCAGCGACATGGTTCGACCCACAGAAGGCAGCTGTACTGCCCCAACACCGTGACTGGGAAGTGTGACTATTTTAGTGAGTTCACTTCACTGAATATTTACATAACATAACATGGGACTGATTTATCACAGAAAGAAGAGATTTCCCCTGCTTTGAGTGTTACTGTTTATTGTGGACACTCCAATGAGTAAAAGTCCTGTTCACAGCTGTGGACTGGGTTTCTAACCGTCTTGAATTGACAGTTCCTGACTCAGAGGCTGGATGTTTCTCCAGTTAGCTGCAAATTCCAAAGTTATGGCATGTGGGGGTGGGGACGGAACGTTTGTAACTACAAGTGAGAGCTTTTATTTGGAATATTTAACCGTCAAATAATTATTATCTGTAATAACAACACCTCAGTGTGGGAATGTGGAGGGAACGTTGACCATATTTAAGAGAACAAGAGAAAATAGAAGCTCTCAGCAATTAACTAGTTTTTATTTTGCTATAAATGGTCATTGATGTACACAACTGGACGATAGATTACAACTCATTCACATGCCTGTAATAAAATATTTCTGATTAGATAAAATCAGGATCAGTAAGTGAATGATTTGAAGTAGAACGTGTGGACAAATATGGCCTACTCTTAGTTTTAGGATAAATCAAATCACTATCCCCAAAAATATCAATAGTTGATGGGGAATTGGAGTTGAAAGATTTATCGGGGCCACTCTCCAAACACAATGGATATGATCGAAGAACTCACACATTAGCGAGGGCACGGTGTCACCCAAGGATGACATTCTCCCGTGTCTGATACAACGGAGCGGGGAGGGCACTGTGTTACCACAGGATGACAGTTTACACAAGAGGCGGGGCAGGCACTCGAGGGCACACCGACCCCAAACGATGGCAGTGCACCATATGAGAGAGAGAGGAGGCGTGTGTATATCAGTCAGTGACTCTTTGTGTGTTTGATAGAGAGAGATAGGGGAAGTGCTTGCGTATCTGTATCAATGAATGAATCTGAATGTGTGTGCGTATATGAGAGAGGGAGCGTGAAACAGATTTTATCAGTGGGCAACTGAGGATTGTATAAGTATGAGAGAGAGACAATGGATGCCTCTGTATAACTGTGAGACTCTTAATGTGCGTTTATGTGTCTATGAGAGAGACAGAGCGAGAGAGAGAGGATGCATCTGTATATCTGAGTGACTCTGAGCAGGTGTGTGTATATGTGATGGAGGGAGACACAAAGTGTATCAGTAAGGGACTGACTGAGTGTGTGCGTATGTGAGAGGCAGAGAGAGGAGAGAGAAAGAGAAAAGAGTGAGTGTGTGTGTGAGAGAGGGAGACAGAGGATGCCTCTGTATATCAATGAGTGACAGAGTATCTGTGTGTATTTTCTGTTGGGGAGAAGCAGCAGGATGATGAAATCTAACCTTTAACCATCAACCACTTCTAAAATCCTACACAGACCGGTATTTAACAAGTTAAATTTCCAGAAGATACTTTTCCATATCAAACGTTGAATCAGACAAAGCAAGTGCAGACAACGTGCAAAGTACAAAAACCTCTTGCTCTTATCGATAAAAAGTTGGAGGAAGTGAGTTCCCAAAAACGGAAACCGTTCGCCTCTGTCTCTGCAAGTTTCAGCATGTTGCTTTTACTTTGTGTCACTCAGGGGCAGACATTTTGAAACCCTCTCAGTTCCCCCTTCAATTTGTTTTTTTTACAAGAAGGTTTATTCAATTCCACTGTGTTCTGATTAAAGTAGCTCTGGGTTTCAATTCGATCCTAACATTCACCTGAGAATAATGGGATCAACGGCATTTGGTGTTGATTAATTCTCTGCATAAGGTTTTATCTTTCATTCTGATCACCATCCGGTTCTACCCAGAACCGTGTGTGCGACGAGCTCTGCACTTAATGCAGAAATGTGTTTCCTTCGATATAATCCCCCACTCTGAGACATTCTCAGTCACTCACCCAATTCATCCAATGAAAAGACTGAAGCGACATGAGATCTGGTCCGCACGGCTCCTGTCCCCAGTGAAGACCCTGGTACTCGGGGATTCGGCTGATCCCCCGCCTTAATCTCCCTGTCCCCAGTCAGGACTCTGATACTCGGGGATTTGGCTGATCTCCCCGCCTTTCTCTCCCTGTCCCCAGTCAGGACTCTGATCGTCGGGGATTCGGCTGATCTCCCCGCCTTGCTCTCGCTGTCCCCAGTCAGGACTCTGGTACTCGGGGATTCGGCTGATCTCCCCGCCTTGCTCTCCCTGTACCCAGTGAAGACTCTGGTACTCGGGAATTCGGCTGATCTCTCCGCCTTGCTCTCCCTGTCCCCAGTGAAGATTCTGATATTCGGGGATTCTGCTGATCTCCCCGCCTTGCTCTCCCTGTACCCAGTGAAGACTCTGGTACTGGGGGATTCGGCTGATCTCCCCGCCTTGCTCTCCCTGTCCCCAGTCAGGACTGTGGTACTCGTGGATTCGGTTGATCTCCCCGCCTTCCTCTCCGCTCGACACAATCTGAGTGGAGCCCTCCAGGGCGTGTCAGCGCACATCAACCTCGCTGTCACCTCTTCCGCTGAATGTTACTGACATTTTAAGATCGTGAGGCGCATAACCCGAAACCTCGCGTTGCCTTTACTCTTCCTACCTGATGATTCACGTGGTTTTGATGCGAGTTAAGTTTCGTATTAAGTGCTCAAATTATGTAAATGCTTCGATTTACAATCCCCCCATTGATTTGAAGCAGACAGAACAGAAGGAGACCATTCGGCCCCTGCTGTCTGTGCTGGCTCTTTGAAAGAGCTATCCATTTAATCCTACTCCCCTGCACTTTCCCAATGGTCCTGCAACCTTTCTCCTTTACAAGTGTTTATCCAATTCCATTTTGAAAGTTACTAAACAAATTTGTTCACCGCGAGCGACTGGACAGACAGAGCATCGGTTATAGACAGAGTCATTGGGGTAGATTTTAAACACGAATCTGCTTCCACAGCCCTATCAGGCATTCGGTTCCAGATCAGAAAAACTCGCTGCGTAAAGAAAATTCCACTCATCTCCCCCCTGGCTTTATTGCCAATTCTCATCAATCTGCGTCCTCTGGTTAGCGACCCTCCTGCCAGTGGAAACAGTTTCTCCATATCTACCCAATCAAAACTCCACTATGAAATCTCCACTTAACCTGCTCGAAGAAGAACAAACCGAGATTTGAAGTTCCTCGGGCCAGACGCAGAAAATTGCAGGATATTCGCTGGAAGTTAATGTTACTGAAGTCAATGGAAATTACTGAGGGAGATAGTGAATGGGTGACCAACAGACAGAGGAAGGGTAGGAAGGCAGTGCAGGGGTCCCCTGCGGTCATCTCCCTCCAAAACAGGTATACCGTTTTGGATACTGTTGTGGGAGATGGCTCACCAGGGGAAGGTGGCAGTGGCCAGGTTCATGGCACCGTGGCTGGCTCTGCTGCACAGGAGGGCAGTAAAAAGAGTGGCAGAGCTCTCGTGATATGGGGACTCGATTGTAAGGGGAATAGACAGGCGTTTCTGCGGACGCAACCAAGACACCAGGATGGTATGTTGCCTCCCTGGTGCAAGGGTCAGGGATGTCTCGGAGCGGCTGCAGGACATTCTGGAGGGGGAGGGTGAACAGCCAGTTGTCGTGGTGCATATAGGCACCAACGATATAGGTAAAAAACAGGATGAGGTCCTACAAGCTGAATTTAGGGAGGTAGGAGTTAAACTAAAGAGTAGGACCACAAAGGTAGTAATCTCAGGATTGCTACCAGTGCCACGGGCTAGTCAGAGTAGGAATGACAGGATAGCTAGGATGAATACGTGGCTTGAGAGATGGTGCAAGAGGGAGGGATTCAAATTCCTGGGCCATTTGAACCGGTTCTGGGGGAGGTGGGACCAGGACAAATTGGACGGTCTGCATCTGGGCAGGACTGGAACCAATGTCCTCGGGGGAGTGTTTGCTAGTGCTGTTGGGGAGGGTTTAAACTAATGTTGCAGGGGGATGGGAACCGATGCAGGAAGTCAGTGGGAAGTAAAGTGGTGACAGAAACAAAAGGCAGTAAGGGAGAGTGTACAGAACATGACCGGACAGATGGTCTGAGAAAGCAGGGCAAAGACCAAGGGAAGTCTAGATTAAACTGCATTTATTTCAATGCAAGAAGTCTGATGGGCAAGGCAGATGAACTCAGGGCATGGATGGGCACATGGGACTGGGATGTTATAGATATTACTGAAACATGGCTAAGGGAGGGGCAGGACTGGCAGCTCAATGTTCCAGGGTACAGATGCTATAGGAAAGATAGAGCAGGAGGTAAGAGAGGAGGGGGGGTTGCGTTCTTGATTAGGGAGAACATCACGGCAGTAGTGAGAGGGGATATATCCGAGGGTTCGCCCACTGAGTCTATATGGGTAGAAATGAAAAATATGAAGGGAAAGATCACTTTGACAGGATTGTACTACAGACACCCAAATAGTCAACGGGAAATTGAGGAGCAAATATGTAAGGAGATTACAGACAGCTGCAAGAAAAATAGGGTGGTAATAGTAGGGGACTTTAACTTTCCCAACATTGACTGGGACAGCCATAGCATGATGGGCTTGGATGGAGAGAAATTTGTTGAGTGTATTCAGGAGGAATTTCTCATTCAGTATGTGGATGGCCGGCGAGAGAGAGGGCAAAACTTGACCTCCTCTTGGGAAATAAGGAAGGGCAGGTGACAGAAGTGTTAGTGAGGGATCACTTTGGGACCAGTGATCATAATTCCATTAGTTTTAAGATAGCTATGGAGAATGATAGGTCTGGCCCAAAAGTTAAAATTCTAAATTGGGGAAAGGCCAATGTTGATGGTATTGGACAGGAACTTTCAGAAGTTGATTGGGAGAGTCTCTTGGCAGGCAAAGGGACGTCTGGTAAGTGGGAGGCTTTCAAAAGTGTGTTAACCAGGGTTCAGGGTAAGCACATTCCTTATAAAGTGAAGGGCAAGGCTGGTAGAAGTAGGGAACCTTGGATGACTCGGGAGATTGAGGCCCTATTCAAAAAGAAGGAGGCATATGACATGCAGAGGCAGCTGGGATCAAGTGGATCCCTTGAAGAGTATAGAGATTGCCGGAGTAGAGTTAAGAGAGAAATCAGGAGGGCAAAAAGGGGACATGAGATTGCTTTGGCAGATAAGGCAAAGGAGAATCCAAAGAGCTTCTGCAAGTACATAAAGGGCAAAAGAGTAACTGGGGAGAGAGTAGGGCCTCTTAAGGATAAACAAGGTCATCTATGTGCGGAACCACAAGAGATGGGTGAGATCCTGAATGAATATTTCACATCGGTATTTACAGTTGAGAAAGCCATGGATGTGAGGGAACTTGGGGAAATAAATTGTGATGTCTTGAGGAGTGTACATATTACAGAGAGGGAGGTGCTGGAAGTCTTAACGCGCATCAAGGTAGATAAATCTCCGGGACCTGATGAAATGTATCCCAGGACGTTATGGGAGGTTAGGGAGGAAATTGCGGGTCCCCGAGCAGAGATATTTGAATCATCGACAGCTACAGGTGAGGTGCCTAAAGATTGGAGGGTAGCAAATGTTGTGCCTTTGTTTAAGAAGGGCGGCAGGGAAAAGCATGAAACTACCAGATTGTCGTAAAAACCCATCTGGTTCACTAATGTCCTTTAGGGAAGGAAACCTGCCGTCCTTACCCGGTCTGGCCTATATGTGACTCCAGACCCACAGCAATGTGGTTGATTCTTAATTGCCCTCTGAAATGGCCTAGCAAGCCACTCAGTTGTAAAATCTCGCTACGAAAAGTCATAATAAGAATAAAACCGGACGGACCACCCGGCATCGGACGACTAGGCACCGGACACGACAACGGCAAAACACCAAGCCCAGTCGACCCTGCAAGGTCCTCCTTACTAACATCTGGGGACTTGTGCCAAAATTGGGAGAGCTGTCCCACAGACTAGTCAAGCAACAGCCTGACATAGCCATACTCACACAATCATATCTTTCAGCCAACGTCCCAGACTCTTCCATCACCATCCCTGGGTATGTCCTGTCCCACCGGCAGGACAGACCCACCAGAGGTGGCGGTACAGTGATATACAGTCAGGAGGGAGTGGCCCTGGGAGTCCTCAACATTGACTCTGGACCCCATGAAATCTCATGGCATCAGGTCAAACATGGGCAAGGAAACCTCCTGCTGATTACCACCTACCGTCCTCCCTCAGCTGATGAATCAGTCCTCCTCCATGTTGAACACCACTTGGAGGAAGCACTGAGGGTAGCAAGGGCACAAAATATACTCTGGGTGGGGGACTTCAATGTCCATCACCAAGAGTGGCTCGGTAGCACCACGACTGACCGAGCTGGCCGAGTCCTGAAGGACATAGCTGCTAGACTGTGCCTGCGGCAGGTGGTGAGCGAACCAACACGAGGGAAAAACTTACTTGACCTCGTCCTCACCAATCTACCTGTCGCAAATGCATATGTCCATGACAGTATTGGTAGGAGTGACCACCGCACAGTCCTCGTGGAGATGAAGTCCCGTCTTCGCACTGAGGACACCATCCAACGTGTTGTGTGGCACTACCACCGTGCTAAATGGGATAGATTCAGAACAGATCTGGCAGCTCAAAACTGGGCATCCATGAGGCGCTGTGGGCCATCAGCAGCAGCAGAATTGTATTCCAGCACAATCTGTAACCTCATGGCCCGGCATATTCCTCACTCTACCATTACCAACAAGCCAGGGGATCAACCCTGGTTCAATGAGGAGTGTAGAAGAGCATGCCAGGAGCAGCACCAGGCGTACCTAAAAATGAGGTGCCAACCTGGTGAAGCTACAACTCAGGACTACATGCATGCTAAACAGCGGAAGCAACATGCTATAGACAGAGCTAAGCGATTCCACAACCAACGGATCAGATCAAAGCTCTGCAGTCCTGCCACATCCAGTTGTGAATGGTGGTGGACAATTAAACAACTAACGGGAGGAGGAGGCTCTGCAAACATCCCCATTCTCAATGATGGCGGAGTCCAGCACGTGAGTGCAAAAGACAAGGCTGAAGCGTTTGCAACCATCTTCAGCCAGAAGTGCCGAGTGGATAATCCATCTCAGCCTCCTCCCGATATCCCCACCATCACGGAAGCCAGTCTTCGGCCAATTCGATTCACTCCACGTGATATCAAGAAACGGCTGAGTGCACTGGATACAGCAAAGGCGATGGGCCCCGACAACATCCCAGCTGTAGTGCTGAAGACTTGTGCTCCAGAACGAGCTGCGCCTCGAGCCAAGCTGTTCCAGTACAGCTGCAACACTGGCATCCACCCGACAATGTGGAAAATTGCCCAGGTATGTCCTGTCCACAAAAAGCAGGACAAATCCAATCTGGCCAATTACCGTCCCATCAGTCTACTCTCAATCATCAGCAAAGTGATGGAAGGTGTCGTCGACAGTGCTATCAAGCGGCACTTACTCACCAATAACCTGCTCACCGATGCTCAGTTTGGGTTCCGCCAGGACCACTTGGCTCCAGATCTCATTACAGCCTTGATCCAAACATGGACAAAAGAGCTGAATTCCAGAGGTGAGGTGAGAGTGACTGCCCTTGACATCAAGGCAGCATTTGACCGAGTGTGGCACCAAGGAGCCCTAGTAAAATTGAAGTCAATGGGAATCAGGGGGAAAACTCTCCAGTGGCTGGAGTCATACCTAGCACACAGGAAGATGGTAGTGGTTGTTGGAGGCCAATCATCTCAGCCCCAGGACTTTGATGCAGGAGTTCCTCAGGGCAGTGTCCTAGGCCCAACCATCTTCAGCTGCTTCATCAATGACCTTCCCTCCATCATAAGGTCAGAAATGGGGATGTTCGCTGATGACTGCACAGTGTTCAGTTCCATTCGCAACCCCTCAAATAATGAAGCAGTCCGAGCCTGCATGCAGCAAGACCTGGACAACATCCAGGCTTGGGCTCAGAAGTGGCAAGTAACATTCGCGCCAGATAAGTGCCAGGCAATGACCATCTCCAACAAGAGAGAGTTTAACCATCTCCCCTTGACATTCAACGGCATTACCATCGCCGAATCCCCCACCATCAACATCCTGGGGGTCACCATTGACCAGAAACTTAACTGGACCAGCCATATAAATACTGTGGCTACGAGAGCAGGTCAGAGGCTGGGTATTCTGCGGCGAGTGACTCACCTCCTGACTCCCCAAAGCCTTTCCACCATCTACAAGGCACAAGTCAGGAGTGTGATGGAATACTCTCCACTTGCCTGGATGAGTGCAGCTCCAACAACACTCAAGAAGCTCGACACCATCCAGGACAAAGCAGCCCGCTTGATTGGCACCCCATCCACCACCCGAAACATTCACTCCCTTCACCACCGGCGCACTGTGGCTGCAGTGTGCACCATCCACAGGATGCACTGCAGCAACTCGCCAAGGCTTCTTCGACAGCACCTCCCAAACCCGCGACCTCTACCACCTAGAAGGACAAGAGCAGCAGGCGCATGGGAACAACACCACCTGCACGTTCCCCTCCAAGTCACACACCATCCCGACTTAGAAATATATCGCCGTTCCTTCATTGTCGCTGGGTCAAAATCCTGGAACTCCCTTCCTAACAGCACAGTGGGAGAACCGTCACCACACGGACTGCAGCGGTTCAAGAAGGCGGCTCACCACCACCTTCTCGAGGGCAATTAGGGATGGGCAATAAATGCCGGCCTTGCCAGCGACGCCCACATCCCGTGAACGAATAAAAAAAAAGCCTGGGAACTACAGACCGGTGAGCCTGACATCTGCACTGGGTAAGTTGTTCGAGGGTATTCTGAGGGACAGGATATACAGGCATTTGGAGAGGCAGGGACTGATGAGGAACAGTCAGAATGGTTTTGTGAGAGGAAAATCATGTCTCACGAATTTGATTGAGTTTTTTGAAGGAGTAACCAAGAAGATAGATGAGGGATGTGCAGTAGACGTGGTCTACATGGACCTCAGCAAAGCCTTTGACAAGGTACCGCATGGTAGGTTATTACATAAGGTTGAATCTCATGGGATCCAAGGTGAGGTAGCCAATTGGATACAAAATTGGCTTGATGACAGAAGACAAAGGGTGGTTGTAGAGGGTTGTTTTTCAAACTGGAGGCCTGTGTCCAGCGGTGTGCCTCAGGGATCGGTGCTGGTTCCGCTGTTGTTTGTTATTTATATCAATGATTTGGATGAGAATTTAGGAGGCATGGTTAGTAAATTTGCAGATAACACCAAGATTGGTGGCATTGTGGACAGTGAAGAATGTTATCTGGGATTGCAACGGGACCTTGATGAATTGGGCCAATGGGCCGATGAATGGCAGATGGAGTTTAATTTCGATAAATGTGAGGTGATGCATTTTGGTGGATCGAATTGGGCCAGGACCTACTCCGTTAACGGTAGGGCGTTGGGGAGATTTATAGAACAAAGAGATCTAGGAGTACAGGTTCATAGCTCCTTGAAAGTGGAGTCACAGGTGGATAGGGTGGTGAAGAAGGCATTCGGCATGCTTGGTTTCATTAGTCAGAACATTTAATACAGGAGTTGGGATGTCTTGTTGAAGTTGTACAGGACATGAGTAAGGCCACACTTGGAAAACTGTGTGCAGTTCTGGTCACCCTATTATAGAAAGGATATTATTAAAGAATGCAGAAAAGATTTACTCGGATGCGACCGGGACTTGATGGTTTGACTTATAGGGAGAGGTTAGATAGACTGGGACTTTTTTCCCTGGAGAGTAGGAGGTTAAGGGGTGATCTTATAGAAGTCCATAAAATAATGAGGGGCAGTGATAAGGTCGATGGTCAAAATCTTTTCCCAAAGGTAGGGGAGTCTATAACGAGGGGGCATAGATTTAAGGTGAGAGGGGAGAGATACAAAAGGGTCCAGAGGGGCAATTTTTTCACTCAACGGTTTTTGAGTGTCTGGAACGAGCTGCCAGAGGCAGTAGTAGAGGCGGGTTCAATTTTGTCTTTTAAAAAGCATTTGGACAGTGACATGGGTAAGATGGGTAGAGCGGGGTATGGGCCAAGTGCAGGCAATTGGGACTTGCTCGTGGTACAAACTGGGCGACATGGACATGTTGGGCCGAAGGGCCTGTTTCCATGTTGCAACTTCTATGATTCTATGATTCTATGAAATCAGGAATGTGGGAAATCTGAACAGTCAGTATTTTACAAAAAACTAGGAAACAATTTGGACTGTTTAAATTAAGGGGCAACCTTTCATTCTCCGTCTCTCCGCCTCCCCCCGCCCAGCACTGTTCAAAGTAAGGGGCTCTCTGTCATTCTCCCACTCCCCCCTCCCCCCTCCACCCACCCATCACTGATTAAAGTAAGGGGATCTCCGTCATTCTATTTCTCCCCCTCTCCCAACCATCACTGATCAAAGTAAGGGTCTCTCTGTCATTCGCGCTCTCCCCCCTCCCCCTCCAATCACTGATTAAAGTAAGGGGCTCTCTGTCATTCTCCCTCACCTCCCTCCCCCAACACATCACTGATGAAAGGAAGGGGCTTTCTGTCATTCTCCTGCTCCCCCACCCATCACTGATTAAAGGAAGGGGCTCTCTATCATTCTCCCTCTCCCCCCTCCCCCCGCCCATCACTGATTAAAGTAAGGGGCACTCCCTCATTCTCCGTCTCCCACACCCATCACTGATTAAAGTAAGGGTCTCTCTCTCATTCTCCCTCAACCCCCTCCCCCCACCCATCACTGATTAAAGTAAGGGGCTCTCTCTCATTCTCCCACTCCCCCTCCCCCACCCATCACTGATTAAAGTAAGGGGCTCTCTCTCATTCTCTCTCTCACCCTCCCCCCATCCATCACTGATTAAAGTGAGGGGCTCTCTCTCATTCTCCCTCTCCCCTTTCCCCCCGCCCATCACTGATTAAAATAAGGGGCTCTCTCTCATTCTCCCTCTCTCCCCTCCCCCCCACCCATCACTGAATAATGTAAGCGGCTCTCTCTCATTCTCCCTCTCCCCTCTCCCCCCGGCCTTCACTGATTAAACTAAGATGCTCTCTCTCATTCTCAGTCTCCCTCTCCCCCTCACCATCACTGAATAAATAAGGGGCTCTATCTCATTCTCCCTCTCCCCCCTCCCCCCGCCCTTCACTGATTAAAGTCAGGGGCTCTCACTCATTCTCCCACACCCCCCCTGCGCCAACCATCACTGATGAAAGTCAGGGGCTCTCTCTCATTCTCCCCCTTCCCCCACACATCACTGATAAAAGTAAGAGGCTCTCTCTCATTCTCCCCCTCCCCCTCCCCCACCAATCACTGATGAAAGCAAGGGGCTCCCTCTCATTCTCTCCCTCCCACTCCCCCCACCCATCACTGATGAAAGGAAGGGGCTCTCTCTCATTCTCCCTCTCACTCTCCCCCGCCCATCACTGATTAAAGTAAGGGGCTCTCTCTCATTCTCCCTCTCCCCCTCCCACCACCCAATACTGATTAAGGAAAGGGGCTCTCTCTCATTCTCCCTCTCCCTCTCCCCCGCCCATCACTGATGAAAGCAAGGGGCTCTCTCTCATTCTCATTCTCCCTCTCCCCCCTCCCCCACCCATCACTGATTAAAGTAAGGGTCTCTATCTCCTTCTCCCTCTCCCCCCTCCCATCACTGATAAAAGTAAGGGGCTCTCTCTCATTCTCCCTCTCCCCCTCCCCCCACCCATCACTGATTAAAGTATGGGGCTCTCTCTCATTCTCCCTCACTCCCCGCCCATCACTGATCAAAGTAAGGTGATCACTCTCCTTCTCCCTCTCCCACTCCCCCCACCCATCACTGATTAAAGTAAGGGGCTCTCTCTCATTCTCCCTCTCCATCTCCCTCTCCCTCTCACCCCACCCATCACTGATTAAAGTAAGGGGCTCTCTCTCATTCTCCCTCTCCCTCCTCCCCCCACCCAACACTGATTAAAGTAAGGGGCTCTCTGTCATTCTCCCTCTCCCCCTCCCACCGCCCATGACTGATTAAAGGAAGGGTCTCTCTCTCATTCTCCCTCTCCCACCTCCGCCCACCCATCACTGATTGAAGTAAGGGGCTCTCTCTCATTCTCCCTCTCCCCCTCCCCCCCGCCCATCACTGATTAAAGGAAGGGGCTCTCTCTCATTATCCCACCCCCACCCCCTCCCCCCGCCCATCACTGATTAAAGTTAGGGACTCTCTCTCATTCTCCCTCTCCACCCTCCCATCAATGATTAAAGTAAGGGGCTCTCTCTCATTCTCCCTCTCCCCCTCCCACCACCCAGCAATGATTAAAGGAAGGGGCTCCCTCTCATTCTCCCTCTCCCCCCTCCCCCACCCATCACTGATTAAAGTTAGGGGCTCTCTCTCATTCTCCCTCTACCCCTCCCCCCACCCATCACTGATTAAAGGAAGGGGCTCTCTACATTCTCCCCCCCCTCCCCCCGCCCATCACTGATTAAAGTGAGGGACTCTCTCTCATTCTCCCTCTCCACCCCGCCCATCAATGATGAAAGAAAGGGGCTCTCTCTCATTCTCCCCCTCCCCCTCACCAACCTAAAACTGATTAAAGGAAGGGGTTTTCTCCCATTCTCCCTCTCCCTCTCCCCCTCCCCCTCCCCCCACCCATCACTGATTAAAGTAAGCTTCTCTCTCTCATTCTCCCTCTCCCCTCTCCCTCCACCCATCACTGATTAAAGTAAGGGGCTCTCTCTCATTCTCCCTCTCCCCTCTCCCTCCACCCATCACTGATGAAAGGAAGGGGCTCCCTCTCATTCACCCGCTGCCCCCTCCCCCCTCCCATCACTGATGAAAGTAAGGGGCTCTCTCTCATTCTCCCTCTCTCCCCACCCCACCCAACACTGATTAAAGTAAGGGGCTCCCTCTCATTCTCCCTCTCCCCTCTCCCCCCACCCATCACTGATTAAAGTAAGGGCCTCTCTGTCATTCTCCCTCTCCCCCTTCCCCTCCCACCGCCCATCACTGATTAAAGTAAGGGGCTCCCTCTCATTCTCCCTCTCATCCCCGCCCATCACTGATTAATTTAAGGGGCGCTATCTCATTCTCCCTCTCCCTCTCCCCCCACCCATCACTGATGAAAGTAAGGGGCTCTCTCTCATTCTCATTCTCCCTCTCCCACTCCCCATCACTGATGAAAGTAAGGGGCTCTCTCTCATTCTTCCTCTTCCACCTCCCCCTCCCCATCACTGAATAAAGTAAGGGGCTCTCTCTCATTCTCCCTCTCCCACTGTCCCAAAACATCAATGATTAAAGTCAGGGGCTCTCTCTCATTCTCCCTCTCCCCCTCCCCCCCGCCCATCACTGATTAAAGTGAGGGTCTATCTCTCATTCTCCCTCTCCCCTCTCCCTCCTCCCATCACTGATTAAAGTCAGGGGCTCTCTCTCATTCTCCCTCTCTCCCCACCCCACCCATCACTGATCAAAGTCAGGGGGTCTCTGTCGTTCTCCCTCTCCCCCCCGCCCATCGCTGATTAAAGTAAGTGGCTCCCTCTCATTCTCCCTCTCCCACTCCCCCTCCCACCGCCCATCACTGATCAAAGTAAGGGGCTCTCTCTCATTCTCCCTTTCCCCCCGCCATTCACTGATTAAAGGAAGAGGCTCTCTCTCATTATCCCTCTCCCCCTCCCCCACCCATCACTGATTAAAGTAAGGGGCTCTCTCTCCCTCTCCCTCTCCCCCCTCCCCCACCCATCGCTGATTAAAGTAAGGGGCTCTCTCTCATTCTCCCTCTCCCCCTCCCCCACACATCACTGATGAAAGTAAGGGGCTCTCTCTCATTCTCACTCTCCCCCTCCCCCCCCCCCCCGCCCATCACTGATGGAAGTCAGGGGCTCTCTCTCATTCTCCCTCTCCCTCTCACCCACCCAGCATTGATCAAAGTCAGGGGCACTCTCTCATTCTCCCTCTCCCACTCCCCCCACACATCACTCATTAAAGTAAGGGGCTCTCTCTCATTCTCCCTCTCTCCCCACCCCACCCAACACTGATTAAAGTAAGGGGCTCTCTCTAATTCTCCCTCTCCATCACCCCCACCCATCACTGATCAAAGTCAGGGGGTCTCTGTCATTCTCCCTCTCCCCCAGCCCATCGCAGATTAAAGTAAGTGGCTCCCTCTCATTCTCCCTCTCCCACTCCCCCTCCCACCGCCCATCACTGATTAAAGTAAGGGGCTCTCTCTCATACTCCCTCTCCCCTCTCCCCCACTCATCACTGATTAAAGTAAGGGGCTCTCTCTCATTCTCCCTCTGCCCCCTCCCCCACCCATCACTGATTAAAGTCAGGGGCTCTCTCTCATTCTCCCTCTCCCGCTCCCCCCCACGCCCATCACTGATTAAAGTAAGGGGCTCTCTCTCATTCTCCCTCTCCCCCTCACCCACCCAGCACTGTTCAAAGTCAGGGGCACTCTCTCATTCTCCCTCTCCCCCCTACCCCCCCCCCCCGCCCATCACTGATTAAAGTAAGGGGCTCTCTCTCATTCTCCCTCTCCCTCTCCCTCTCCCCCCACCCATCACTGATTAAAGTAAGGGGCTCTGTCTCATTCTCCCCCTCCCCCTGCCCCCCTACCCATCACTCATTAAAGGAAGGGGCTCTCTCTCATTCTCCCTCTCTCCCCACCCCACCCAACACTGATTAAAGTAAGGGGCTCTCTCTCATTCTCCCTCTCCCTCACCCCCACCCATCACTGATCAAAGTGAGGGGCTCTCTCTCATTCTCCCTCTCCCCCTCCCCCCCCGCCCATCACTGATTAAAGTAAGGGGCTCTCTCTCATTCTCCCTCTCCCCCTCACCCACCCAGCACTGATCAAAGTCAGGGGCACTCTCTCATTCTCCCTCTCCCCCCTACCCCCCCCCCCCCGCCCATCACTGATTAAAGTAAGGGGCTCTCCTTCATTCTCCCTCTCCCTCTCCCCCCACCCATCACTGATTAAAGGAAGGGGCTCTGTCTCATTCTCCCCCTCCCTCTCCCCCCCTACCCATCACTCATTAAAGGAAGGGGCTCTCTCTCATTCTCCCTCTCTCCCCACCCCACCCAACACTGATTAAAGTAAGGGGCTCTCTCTCATTCTCCCTCTCCCTCACCCCCACCCATCACTGATCAAAGTCAGGGGGTCTCTGTCATTCTCCCTCTACCCCAGCCCATCGCTGATTAAAGTAAGTGGCTCCCTCTCATTCTCCCTCTCCCCCTCCCCCACCCATCACTGATTAAAGTAAGGGGCTCTCTCTCCCTCACCCTCTCCCCCTCCCCCACCCATCGCTGATTAAAGTAAGGGGCTCTCTCTCATTCTCCCTCTCCCCCTCCCCCCACCCATCACTGATCTAAGTAAGGGGTTCTCTCTCATTCTCATTCTCCCCCTCCCCCTCCCCCTCCCCCTCCCCCTCCCCCTCCCCCTCCCCCTCCCCCTCCCCCTCCCCTGCCATACCCGTCACTGATTAAAGTCAGGGGCTCTCTCTCATTCTTCCTCTCCCCCCTCCCCCTACCCATCGCTGAATAAAGTAAGGGGCTCTCTCTCATTCTCCCTCTCCCACTCCCCCCACACATCACTCATTAAAGTAAGGGGCTCTCTCTCATTCTCCCTCTTCCTCACCCCCACCCATCACTGATCAAAGTCAGGGGGTCTCTGTCATTCTCCCTCTCCCCCCGCCCATCGCTGATGAAAGGAAGTGGCTCCCTCTCATTCTCCTTCTCCCACTCACCCTCCTACCGCCCATCACTGATTAAAGGAAGTGGCTCCCTCTCATTCTCCCTCTCCCACTCCCCCTCCTACCGCCCATCACTGATTAAAGGAAGGGGCTCTCTCTCATTCTCCCACTCCCCCTCCCCCACCCATCACTGATTAAAGTAAGGGGCTCGCATTCATTCTCTCTCTCCCCCTCCCCCCATCCATCATTGATTAAAGTGAGGGGCTCTCTCTCATTCTCCCTCTCCCCTTTCCCCCCGCCCATCACTGATTAAAGTAAGGGGCTCTCTCTCATTCTCCCTCTCCCCTTTCCCCCCGCCCATCACTGATTAAAGTAAGGGGCTCTCTCTCATTCTCCCTCTCTCCCCTCCCCCCCACCCATCACTGAATAATGTAAGCGGCTCTCTCTCATTCTCCCTCTCCCCTCTCCCCCCGCCCTTCACTGATTAAACTAAGATGCTCTCTCTCATTCTCCCTCTCCCTCTCCCCCACACATCACTGATTAAAGTAAGGGGCTCTCTCTCATTCTCCCTCTCCCCCCGCCATTCACTGATTTAAGGAAGAGGCTCTCTCTCATTCTCCCTCTCGCTCTCCCCCACCCATCACTGATGAATATAAGGGGCTCTCTCTCATTCTCCCTCTCCCCCTACCCATCACTGATTAAAGTAAGGGCTCTCTCTCATTCTCCCTCTCCCCGTCCCCCTCCCCCTCCCCCCCTACCCATCACTGATTAAAGTCAGGGGATCTCTCTCAATCTTCCTCTCCCCCCTCCCCCTACCCATCGCTGATTAAAGTAAGGGGCTCTCTCTCATTCTCCCTGTCCCACTCCCCCTCCCACCGCCCATCACTGATTAAAGTAAGGGTCTCTCTCTAATTCTCCCTCTCCCCCCGCCATTCACTGATTAAAGGAAGAGGCTCTCTCTCATTCTCGCTCTCCCCCTCCCCTCACTGATGAAAGTCAGGGGCTCTCTCTCATTCGAACTCTCCCCCTGCCCCCACCCATCACTGATTAAAGTATGGGGCTCTCTCTCATTCTCCCTCTCCACACTCCCCCCGCCCATCACTGATTAAAGTAAGGGGCTCTCTCTCATTCTCCCTCTCCCCCTCCCATCACTGATTAAAGTCAGGGTCTCTCTCTCATTTTCCCTCTCCCACTCCCCCCACACATCACTGATTAATGTAAGGGGCTCTCTCTCATTCTCCCTCTACCCTCTCCCCCCACCCATCACTGATTAAAGTGAGGGGCTCTCTCTCATTCTCCCTCTACCCCCTCAACCCAACCATCACTGATTAAAGTCAGGGGCTCTCACTCATTCTCCCTCTCCCCCTCCCTCCACCCAACATTGATTAAAGTCAGGGGCTCTCTCTCATTCTCCCTCCACACTCCCCCCACCCATCACTGATTCAAGTCAGGGGCTCTCTCTCATTCTACATCTCCCCTCCCCCCACCCATCACTGATTAAAGTAAGGGGCTCTCTCTCATTCTCCCTCTCCCCCCGCCATTCACTGATTAAAGGAAGAGGCTCTCTCTCATTCTCCCTCTGCCCCCTCCCCCACCCATCAGTGATTAAAGTCAGGGGCTCTCTCTAATTCTCCCTCTCCCCCCGCCATTCACTGATTAAAGGAAGAGGCTCTCTCTCATTCTCCCTCCCCCCCTCCCCCACACATCACTGATGAAAGTAAGTGGCTCTCTCTCATTCTCCCTCTCCCCCCACCCATCACTGATTGAAGTAAGGGGCTCTCTCTCATTCTCCCTCTCCCCCTCCACCCACCCATCACTGATTAAAGTAAGGGGCTCTCTCTCATTCTCCCTCTCCCCCTCCCCCTCCCCCCCCTACCCATCACTGATTAAAGTAAGGGGCTCTCTCTCATTCTCCCTCTCCCCCTCCCCCTCCCCCCTACCCATCACTGATTAAAGTCAGTGGCTCTCTCTCATTCTTCCTCTCCCCCCTCCCCCTACCCATCGCGGAATAAAGTAAGGGGCTCTCTCTCATTCTCCCTCTCCCCCTCCCCCCACACATCACTGATTGAAGTAAGTGGCTCTCTCTCATTCTCCCTCTCCCACTCCCCCTCCCACCGCCCATCACTGCTGAAAGTAAGCGTCTCTCTCTCGTTATCCCTCTCCCCCCGCCATTCACTGATTAAAGGAAGAGGCTCTCTCTCATCCTCCCTCTCCCCCTCCCCTCACTGATGAAAGTCAGGGGCTCTCTCTCATTCTCCCTCTCACCCTCCCCCCCACCCATCACTGATTAAAGGATGGGGCTCTCTCTCATTCTCCCTCTCCAACCTCCCCCCGCCCATCACTGATTAAAGTAAGGGGCTCTCTCTCATTCTCCTGCTCCCCCTCCGTCCACCCAACACTGATGAAAGTCAGGGGCTCTCTCTCATTCTCCCTCTCCCCTCCCCCCACCCATCACTGATTAAAGTGAGGGGCTCTCTATCATTCTCCCTCTTCACCTCCCCCCACCCATCACTGATTAAAGTAAGGGGATCTCCCTCATTCCCCCTCTCCCCCTCACCCACCCAGCACTGATCAAAGTCAGCGGCATTCTCTCATTCTCCCTCTCCCCCTCCCCCCACCCATCACTGATAAAGGAAGGGGCTCCCTCTCATTCTCCCTCTGAACCACGCCCATCACTGATTAAATTAAGGGGCTCTCTTTCATTCTCCCTCTTCCCCTCCCCCCCACCCATCATTGATTAAAGTATGGGGGTCTCTCTCATTCTTCCTCTCCCCCCTCCCCCCACACATCACTGATTAACGTAAGGGGCTCTCTCTCATTCTCCCTCTCCCCCTCCCCCTCCCCCACCCATCACTGATGAAAGTAATGGACTCTCTGTCATTCTCACTCTCCCCCTCACCCACCCATCACTGATGAAAGTATGTGGCTCTCTCTCATTCTCTCTCTCCCCCTCCCCCCACCCATAACTGATTTTAGTTCGGGGCTCTCACTCATTCTCCCTCTCCCCCTCCCCATCACTGATTAAAGTAAGGGGCTCTCTCTCATTCTTCCTCTCCCCCCTCCCCCCACACATCACTGATTAAAGTAAGGGGCTCTCTCTCATTCTCCCTCTCCCCCCTCTCCCACCCATCACTGATTAAAGTATGGGGATCTCTCTCATTCTCCCTCGCCCCCAACCCCACCCATCACTGATTAAAGTTTGGGGCTCTCTCTCATTCTCCCTCTCCCCCTCCCCATCACTGATTAAAGTAAGGGGCTCTCTATCATTCTCCCCCTCCCCACTCCCCCCGCCCATCATAATTAGAGTCAGGAGCTCTCTGTCATTCTCCCTCACCCCCCTCCCGCCGCATATCACTGATTGAAGTCAGGGGCTCTCTCTCATTCTCCCCGTCACCCTCCCCCCACCCATCACTGATTAAAGTAAGGGGCTCTCTCTCATTCTCCCTCTCTCCCACCCCCCACTCATCACTGATTAAAGTTAGGGGCTCTCTCTCATTTTCCCTCTCCCCCCTCCCCCACCCATCACTGATTAAAGTATGGGGATCTCTCTCATTCTCCCTCGCCCCCACCCCCCACCCATCACTGATTAAAGTTTGGGGCTCTCTCTCATTCTCCCTCTCGCCCTGCCCATCACTGATTAAAGTAAGGGGCTCTCTATCATTCTTCCTCTGCCCCCTCCCCCCACACATCACTGATTAAAGTAAGGGGCTCTCTCTCATTCTCCCTCTCACCCTCCCCCCCACCACTGATTATAGTAAGGGGCTCTCTCTCATTCTCACTCTCCCCCTCACCCACCCATCACTGATGAAAGTAAGTGGCTCTCTCTCATTCTCTCTCTCCCCCTCCCCCCACCCATAACTGATTTTAGTTCGGGGCTCTCACTCATTCTCCCTCTCCCCCTCCCCATCACTGATTAAAGTAAGGGGCTCTCTCTCATTCTTCCTCTCCCCCCTCCCCCCACACATCACTGATTAAAGTAAGGGGCTCTCTCTCATTCTCCCTCTCCCCCCTCTCCCATCCATCACTGATTAAAGTATGGGGATCTCTCTCATTCTCCCTCGCCCCCAACCCCACCCATCACTGATTAAAGTTTGGGGCTCTCTCTCATTCTCCCTCTCCCCCTCCCCATCACTGATTAAAGTAAGGGGCTCTCTCTCATTCTCCCTCTCCCCCCTCCCCCCACACCTCACTGATTAAAGTAAGGGGCTCTCTCTCATTCTCCCTCTCCCCCTCTCCCACCCATCACTGATGAAAGTAATGGACTCTCTGTCATTCTCCCTCTCACCCTCCCCCCACCCATCGCTGATTAAAGTAAGGGGCTCTCTCTCATTCTCCCTCTCACCCTCCCACCCCCCCACCACTGATTAAAGTAAGGGGCTCTCTCTCATTCTCACTCTCCCCCTCACCCACCCATCACTGATGAAAGTAAGGGGCTCTCTCTCATTCTTCCTCTCCCCCCTCCCCCCACACATCACTGATTAAAGTAAGGGGCTCTCTCTCATTCTCCCTCTCCCCTCTCCCTCCACCCATCACTGATTAAAGTGTGGGTCTCTCTCTCATTCTCCCTCTCCCCTCTCCGTCCACCCATCACTGATGAAAGCAAGGGGCTCTCTCTCATTCTCCCTCTCTCCCCACCCCACCCAACACTGATTAAAGTAAGGGGCTCTCTCTCATTCTCCCCCGACCTCACCCCCACCCATCACTGATTAAAGTAAGTGGCTCTCTCTCATTCTCCCTCTCCCCTCTCCCCCCACCCATCAATGATTAAAGTGAGGGGCTCTCTCTCATTCTCCCTCTCCCCCCGCCATTCACTGATTAAAGGAAGGGGCTCTCTCTCATTCTCCCTCCCCCCTCCCCCCACGCATCACTGATTAAAGGAAGGGGCTCTCTCTCATTCTTCCTCTCCCCCCTCCCCCTACCCATCACTGATTAAAGTAAGGGGCTCTCTCTCATTCTCCCTCTCCCCCCACCCATCACTGATTAAAGGACGGGGCTCTCTCTCATTCACCCTCTCCCCCTCCCCACACCCATCACTGATTAAAGTCAGGGGCTCTCTCTCATTCTCCCCCCCCCCCCACCCATCACTGATGAAAGGAAGGGGCTCTCTCTCATTCTCCCTCTCCCCCGATCCATCACTCATTAAAGTAAGGGGCTCTCTCTCATTCTCCCTCTCCCCCTCCCCCTCCCCCACCAATCACTGATTAAAGTAAGGGGCTCTCTCTCATTCTCCCTCTCGCCCTCCCCACACCCATCACTGTCTAAAGTCAGGGGCTCTCTCTCATTCTCCCTCCCCCCCACCCATCACTGATTAAAGTGAGGGGCTCTCTCTCATTCTCCCTCTCCCCCGACCCATCACTGATTAAAGTAAGGGGCTCTCACTCATTCTCCCTCTCCCCCGACCCATCACTGATTAAAGTAAGGGGCTCTCTCTCATTCTCCCTCTCCCCCACCCCCCACCCATCACTGATTAAAGTAAGGGGCTCTCTCTCATTCTCCCTCTCCCCCTCCCCCAACCCATCACTGATTAAAGTAAGGGGCTCTCTCTCATTCTCCCTCTCCCCCTCCCCCATCACTGATTAAAGGAAGGGGCTCTCTCTCATTCTCCCTCTCCCCCTCCCCCAACCCATCGCTGATCAAAGTAAGGGGCTCTCTCTCATTCTCACTCTCCACGTCACCCACCCATCAGTGATGAAAGTCAGGGGCTCTCTCTCATTCTCTCTCTCCCCCTCCCCCCACCCACAACTGATTTTAGTTCGGGGCTCTCTCTCATTCTCCCTCTCCCCCTCCCCATCACTGATTAAAGTAAGGGGCTCTCTCTCATTTTTCCTCTCACCCCTCCCCCGACCCATCACTGATTAAAGTAAGGGGCTCTCTCTCATTTACCCCCTCCCCCCTCCCCCCACACCCCACCCCCCACCCATCACTGATTAAAGTCAGTGGCTCTCTCTCATTCTCCCTCTCCCCCCTCCCCCACCTATCGCTGATTAAAGTAATGGGCTCTCTCTCATTCTCACTCTGACCCCTCCCCCCACCCATCAATGATTCAAGGAAGGGGCTCACTCTCATTCTTCCTCTCACCCCTCCCCCGACCCATCACTTATTAAAGTAAGGGGCTCTCTCTCAATCTCTCTCTCCCTCTCCCCCCACCCATTACTGATTTAAGTTCGGGGCTCTCTCTCATTCTCCCTCTCCAACTCCCCCCACGCATCACTGATGAAAGTAAGGGGCTCTCTCTCATTCTCCCTCTCCCCCGACCCATCACTGATTAAAGTAAGGGGCTCTCTCTCATTCTCCCTCTCCACCCTCCCCCCACCCATCACTGATTAAAGTCATGGGCTCTCTCTCATTCTCCCTCTCCCACTCCCCCCACACATCACTGATTAAAGTAAGGGGCTCTCTCTCATTCTCTCTCTCGCCCTCCCCCCACCCATTACTGATTTAAGTTCGGGGCTCTCTCTCATTCTTCCTCTCCCCCCTCCCCCTACCCATCACTGAATAAACTAAGGGGCTGTCTCTTATTCTCCCTCTCCCACTCCCCCCACATATCACTGATTAAAGTAAGGGGTTCTCTCTCATTCTCCCTCTCCACCCTCCCCCCACCCATCACTGATTAAAGTCAGGGGCTCTCTCTCATTCTCCCTCGCCCTTCTCCCTCCACCCATCACTGATTAAAGTAAGGGGCTCTCTCTCATTCTCCCTCTCCACCCTCCCACCACCCATCACTGATTAAAGTAAGGGGCTCCCTCTCATTCTCCCACTCCCCCTCCCACCACCCATCACTGATTAAAGTAAGGGGCACTCTCTCATTCTTCCTCTCCCCCTGCCCCCGACCCATCACTGATTCAAGTCAGGGGCTCTCTATCATTCCTCCACTCCCCCCTCCCCCGACACATCACTGATTAAAGTAAGGGGCTCTCTCTCATTCTCCCTCTCCCCCCACCCATCACTGATTAAAGTCAGGGGCTTTCTCTCATTCTCCCTCTCCCCCTCCCCCACCCATCACTGATGAAAGTGAGGCACTCTCTCTCATTCTCCCTCTCCCCCTTCCCACACCAATCACTGATTAAAGTCAGGGGCTCTCTCTCATTCTCCCTCTCCCCCGACACATCATTGATTGAAGGAAGGGGCTCTCTCTCATTCTCCCTCCCCACCCTCCCCCCGCCCATCACTGATTAAAGTAAGCGGCTCTCTCTCATTCTCCCTCTCCCCCTCCCCCTCCCCCTCCCCCCATCCATCACTAATTAAAGAAAGGGGCACCCTCTCATTCTCCCTCTCCCCTCTCCCCCCACCCATCACTGTTTGAAGTAAGCGGCTCTCTGTCATTCTCGCTCTCCCACCGCCCATCGCTGATGAAAGTAAGAGGCTCTCTCTCATTCTCCCTCTCCCCCTCCCCCACCCATCGCTGATTAAAGTAAGGGGCTCTCTCTCATTCTCCATCTCCCCCTCCCCACCCATTAATGATTTAAGTTTGGGGCTCTCTCTCATTCTCCCTCCCCCCTCCCCCCACGCATCACTGATTAAAGTAAGGGGCTCTCTCTCATTCTTCCTCTCCCCCCTCCCCCTACCCATCACTGATTAAAGTAAGGGGCTCTCTCTCATTCTTCCTCTCCCCCCACCCATCACTGATGAACGTAGGGGGCACTCTTTCATTCTCCCTCTCCCCCTCCCCCACCCATCACTGATTAAAGTCAGGGGCTCTCTCTCATTCTCCCTCTCCCCCGACACATCACTGATTAAAGTAAGGGGCTCACTCTCATTCTCCCTCTCCCCCTCCCCCACCCATCACTGATTAAAGTAAGGGGCTCTCTCTCATTCTTCCTCTCCCCCTTCCCCCGACCTATCACTGATTAAAGTAAGGGGCTCTCTCTCATTCTCCCACTCCCCCCACCCATCACTGATTAAAGTAGGGTGCACTCTTTCATTCTCCCTCTCCCCCTCACCCACCCATCACTGATGAAAGTAAGGGGCTCTCTCTCATTCTCCCTCTCCCCCTCCCCACACCCATCACTGATTAAAGTCAGGGGCTCTCTCTCATTCTCCCTCCCCCCCACCCATCACTGATTAAAGTCAGGGGCTCTCTCTCATTCTCCCTCTCTCCCCTCCCCTACCCATTACTGATTTAAGTAAGGGGCTCTCTCTCATTCTCCCTCTCCCCCGACCCATCACTGATTGAAATAAGGGGTTCTCTCTCATTCTTCCTCTCACCCCGCCCCCGACCCATCACTGATTAAAGTCAGGGGCTCTCTCTCATTCTCCCTCTCCCCCCTCCCCTCACACCCCACCCATCACTGATTAAAGTCAGGGGCTCTCTCTCATTCTCCCTCTCCCCCCTCCCCCACCTATCGCTGATTAAAGTAATGGGCTCTCTCTCATTCTTCCTCTCACCCCTCCCCCGACCCATCACTGATGAAAGTAAGGGGCTCTCTCTCATTCTCCCTCTCCCACTCCCCCCACACATCACTGATTAAAGTAAGGGGCTCTCTCTCATTCTCTCTCTCCCCCTCCCCCCACCCATTACTGATTTGAGTTCGGGGCTCTCTCTCATTCTCCCTCCCCACTCCCCCCACGCATCACTGATTAAAGTAAGGGGCTCTCTCTCATTCTCCCCGTCACCCTCCCCCACCCATCACTGATTAAAGTAAGGGGCTCTCTCTCATTCTCCCTCTCCCCCACCCCCCACCCATCACTGATTAAAGTAAGGGGCTCTCTCTCATTCTCCCTCTCCCCCTCCCCCAACCCATCACTGATTAAAGTAAGGGGCTCTCTCTCATTCTCCCTCTCCCCCTCCCCCATCACTGATTAAAGGAAGGGGCTCTCTCTCATTCTCCCTCTCCCCCTCCCCCAACCCATCGCTGATCAAAGTAAGGGGCTCTCTCTCATTCTCACTCTCCACGTCACCCACCCATCAGTGATGAAAGTCAGGGGCTCTCTCTCATTCTCTCTCTCCCCCTCCCCCCACCCACAACTGATTTTAGTTCGGGGCTCTCTCTCATTCTCCCTCTCCCCCTCCCCATCACTGATTAAAGTAAGGGGCTCTCTCTCATTTTTCCTCTCACCCCTCCCCCGACCCATCACTGATTAAAGTAAGGGGCTCTCTCTCATTTACCCCCTCCCCCCTCCCCCCACACCCCACCCCCCACCCATCACTGATTAAAGTCAGGGGCTCTCTCTCATTCTCCCTCTCCCCCCTCCCCCACCTATCGCTGATTAAAGTAATGGGCTCTCTCTCATTCTCACTCTGACCCCTCCCCCCACCCATCAATGATTCAAGGAAGGGGCTCACTCTCATTCTTCCTCTCACCCCTCCCCCGACCCATCACTTATTAAAGTAAGGGGCTCTCTCTCAATCTCTCTCTCCCTCTCCCCCCACCCATTACTGATTTAAGTTCGGGGCTCTCTCTCATTCTCCCTCTCCAACTCCCCCCACGCATCACTGATGAAAGTAAGGGGCTCTCTCTCATTCTCCCTCTCCCCCGACCCATCACTGATTAAAGTAAGGGGATCTCTCTCATTCTCCCTCTCCACCCTCCCCCCACCCATCACTGATTAAAGTCATGGGCTCTCTCTCATTCTCCCTCTCCCACTCCCCCCACACATCACTGATTAAAGTAAGGGGCTCTCTCTCATTCTCCCTCTCCCACTCCCCCCACACATCACTGATTAAAGTAAGGGGCTCTCTCTCATTCTCTCTCTCGCCCTCCCCCCACCCATTACTGATTTAAGTTCGGGGCTCTCTCTCATTCTTCCTCTCCCCCCTCCCCCTACCCATCACTGAATAAACTAAGGGGCTGTCTCTTATTCTCCCTCTCCCACTCCCCCCACATATCACTGATTAAAGTAAGGGGTTCTCTCTCATTCTCCCTCTCCACCCTCCCCCCACCCATCACTGATTAAAGTCAGGGGCTCTCTCTCATTCTCCCTCGCCCTTCTCCCTCCACCCATCACTGATTAAAGTAAGGGGCTCCCTCTCATTCTCCCACTCCCCCTCCCACCACCCATCACTGATTAAAGTAAGGGGCACTCTCTCATTCTTCCTCTCCCCCTGCCCCCGACCCATCACTGATTCAAGTCAGGGGCTCTCTATCATTCCTCCACTCCCCCCTCCCCCGACACATCACTGATTAAAGTAAGGGGCTCTCTCTCATTCTCCCTCTCCCCCCACCCATCACTGATTAAAGTCAGGGGCTTTCTCTCATTCTCCCTCTCCCCCTCCCCCACCCATCACTGATGAAAGTGAGGCACTCTCTCTCATTCTCCCTCTCCCCCTTCCCACACCAATCACTGATTAAAGTCAGGGGCTCTCTCTCATTCTCCCTCTCCCCCGACACATCATTGATTGAAGGAAGGGGCTCTCTCTCATTCTTCCTCTCACCCCTCCCCCGACCAATCACTGATTAAAGTAAGGGGCTCTCTCTCATTCTCCCTCTCACCCTCCCCATCACCGATTTAAGTAAGGGCCTCTCTCTCATTCTTCCTCTCCCCCCACCCCCGACCCATCACTGAATAAAGTAAGGGGCTCTCTCTCATCCTCCCTTTCCCACTCCCCCCACACATCACTGATTAAAGTAAGGGGCTCTCTCTCATTCTCCCTCTCCCCTCATCCCCCACCCATCACTGATTAAAGTGAGGGGCTCTCCCTCATTCTCCCTCTCCCACTCCACCTCCCACCGCCCATCACTGAATAAAGTAAGGGGCTCTCTCTCATTCTCCCTCTCCCCTCTCCACCACACATCACTGATTAAAGTCAGGGGCTCTCTCTCATTCTCCCTCTCCCCCCGCCATTCACTGATGAAAGGAAGGGGCTCTCTCTCATTCTCCCTCTCCCCCTCCCCCACCCATCACTGATGAAAGTAAGGGTCTCTCTCTCATTCTCCCTCTCCCCCTCCCCCTACCCATCACTGATTAAAGTAAGGGGCTCTCTCTCATTCTTCCTCTCCCCCTACCCCTCCCCCTCCCCATCACTGAATAAAGTAAGGGGCTCTCTCTCATTCTCCCTCCCCACCCTCCCCCCGCCCATCACTGATTAAAGTAAGCGGCTCTCTCTCATTCTCCCTCTCCCCCTCCCCCTCCCCCTCCCCCCATCCATCACTAATTAAAGAAAGGGGCACCCTCTCATTCTCCCTCTCCCCTCTCCTCCCACCCATCACTGTTTGAAGTAAGCGGCTCTCTGTCATTCTCGCTCTCCCACCGCCCATCGCTGATGAAAGTAAGAGGCTCTCTCTCATTCTCCCTCTCCCCCTCCCCCACCCATCGCTGATTAAAGTAAGGGGCTCTCTCTCATTCTCCATCTCCCCCTCCCCACCCATTAATGATTTAAGTTTGGGGCTCTCTCTCATTCTCCCTCCCCCCTCCCCCCACGCATCACTGATTAAAGTAAGGGGCTCTCTCTCATTCTTCCTCTCCCCCCTCCCCCTACCCATCACTGATTAAAGTAAGGGGCTCTCTCTCATTCTCCCTCTCCCCCCACCCATCACTGATGAACGTAGGGGGCACTCTTTCATTCTCCCTCTCCCCCTCCCCCACCCATCACTGATTAAAGTCAGGGGCTCTCTCTCATTCTCCCTCTCCCCCGACACATCACTGATTAAAGTAAGGGGCTCACTCTCATTCTCCCTCTCCCCCTCCCCCACCCATCACTGATTAAAGTAAGGGGCTCTCTCTCATTCTTCCTCTCCCCCTTCCCCCGACCTATCACTGATTAAAGTAAGGGGCTCTCTCTCATTCTCCCACTCCCCCCACCCATCACTGATTAAAGTAGGGTGCACTCTTTCATTCTCCCTCTCCCCCTCACCCACCCATCACTGATGAAAGTAAGGGGCTCTCTCTCATTCTCCCTCTCCCCCTCCCCACACCCATCACTGATTAAAGTCAGGGGCTCTCTCTCATTCTCCCTCCCCCCCACCCATCACTGATTAAAGTCAGGGGCTCTCTCTCATTCTCCCTCTCTCCCCTCCCCTACCCATTACTGATTTAAGTAAGGGGCTCTCTCTCATTCTCCCTCTCCCCCGACCCATCACTGATTGAAATAAGGGGTTCTCTCTCATTCTTCCTCTCACCCCGCCCCCGACCCATCACTGATTAAAGTCAGGGGCTCTCTCTCATTCTCCCTCTCTCCCCTCCCCTACCCATTACTGATTTAAGTAAGGGGCTCTCTCTCATTCTCCCTCTCCCCCGACCCATCACTGATTGAAATAAGGGGCTCTCTCTCATTCTCCCTCTCCCCCCTCCCCTCACACCCCACCCATCACTGATTAAAGTCAGGGGCTCTCTCTCATTCTCCCTCTCCCCCCTCCCCCACCTATCGCTGATTAAAGTAATGGGCTCTCTCTCATTCTTCCTCTGACCCCTCCCTCCACCCATCACTGATGAAAGGAAGGTGCTCTCTCTCATTCTTCCTCTCACCCCTCCACCGACCCATCACTGATGAAAGTAAGGGGCTCTCTCTCATTCTCCCTCTCCCCCCTCCCCCCACCCATCACTGATTAAAGTCAGGGGCTCTCTCTCATTCTCCCTCTCCCACTCCCCCCACACATCACTGATTGAAGTAAGGGGCTCTCTCTCATTCTCCCACTCCCCCCACCCATCACTGATTAAAGTAGGGTGCACTCTTTCATTCTCCCTCTCCCCCTCCCCCACCCATCACTGATGAAAGTAAGGGGCTCTCTCTCATTCTCCCTCTCCCCCTCCCCACACCCATCACTGATTAAAGTCAGGGGCTCTCTCTCATTCTCCCTCTCTCCCCTCCCCCACCCATTACTGATTTAAGTAAGGGGCTCTCTCTCATTCTCCCTCTCCCCCGACCCATCACTGATTGTATTAAGGGGCTCTCTCTCATTCTTCCTCTCACCCCGCCCCCGACCCATCACTGATTAAAGTCAGGGGCTCTCTCTCATTCTCTCTCTCCCCCTCCCCCCACCCATTACTGATTTAAGTTCGGGGCTCTCTCTCATTCTCCCTCCCCACTCCCCCCACGCATCACTGATTAAAGTAAGGGGCTCTTTCTCATTCTCCCTCTCCCCCTCCCCATCACTGATTAAAGTAAGGGGCTCTCTCTCATTCTTCCTCTCCCCCCTCCCCCAACCCATCACTGAATAAAGTAAGGGGCTCTCTCTCATTCTTCCTCTCCCCCCTCCCCCGACCCATCACTGAATAAAGTTAGAGTCTCTCTCTCATTCTCCCTCTCCCACTCCCCCCACACATCACTGATTAAAGTAAGGGACTCTCTCTCATTCTCCCTCTCCCCCCACCCATCACTGATTAAAGTCAGGGGCTTTCTCTCATTCTCCCTCTCCCTCTCCCCCTCCCCCCCCCCCCCACCCATCACTGATTAAAGTAGGGGGCACTCTGTCATTCTCCCTCTCCCCCTCCCACCACCCATCACAAATTAAAGTTAGGGGCTCTCTCTCATTCTCCCTCTCCCTCTCCGCCTTCCCCTCCCACCACCCTTCACTGATTAAAGTAAGGTGCTCTCTCATTCTCCCTCTCCCTCTCCCCCCACCCATCACTGATTAAAGTAAGGGGCTCTCTCTCATTCTCCCTCTCCCTCTCCCCCCACCCATCACTGATTAAAGTGAGGGGCTCTCTCTCATTCTCCCTCTCCACTCTCCCCCCACCCATCACTGATGAAAGTCAGGGGCTCTCTCTCATTCTACCTCTCCCCCTCCCCCCGCCAATCACTGATTAAAGTTCAGGGCTCGCTCTCATACTCCCTCTGCCACCTCCCCCACCCATCACTGATGAAAGTAAGGGTCTCTCTCTCTCATTTTCCCTCTGCAACTCCCCCCACACATCACTGATTAAAGTAAGGGGCTCTCTCTCATTCTCCCTCTCCACTCTCCCCCCATCCATCACTGATTAAAGTGAGGGGCTCTCTCTCATTCTCCCTCTACCCCCTCGACTCAACCATTCCTGATGAAAGTAAGGGGCAACCTCTCATTCTCCCTCTAACCCCCGCCCATCAATGATTAAATTAAGGGACACTCTCTCATTCTCCCTCTCCCTCTCCCCCCACCCATCACTGACGAAAGTAAGGGGCTCTCTCTCATTCTCCCTCTCCCTCTCCCCCCACCCATCACTGATGAAAGTAAGGGGCTCTCTCTCATTCTCCCTCTCCCCTCTCCCCCCACCCATCACTGATTAAAGTGAGGGGCTCTCTCTCATTCTCCCTCTCCCCCTTCACCCCACCCATCACTGATTAAAGTAAGGGGCTCTCTCTCATTCTCCCTCTCCCCCCACCCATCACTGATGAAAGTAAGGGGCTCTGTCTCATTCTCCCTCTCCCCCTACCGATCACTGATTAATTTCAGGGGCTCTCTCTCATTCTCCCTCTGCCCCCTCCCCCCGCCCATCACTGATTGAAGTAAGGGGCTCCCTCTCCCCTCTCCCCCCGCCCATCACTGATTGAAGTGAGGGGCTCTCTGTCATTATCCCTCTCCCTCCGCCCATCGCTGATTAAAGTAAGGGGCTCCCTCTCATTCTCCCTCTCCCACTCCGACGGCCCATCACTGATTAAAGTAGAGGGCACTCTGTCATTCTCCCTCTCCCCCTCCCCACACCCATTCCTGATTAAAGTAAGGGGCTCCCTCTCATTCTCCCTCCAACCCCCGCCCATCAATGATTAAATTAAGGGGCACTCTCTCATTCTCCCTCTCCCTCTCCCCCCACCCATCACTGACGAAAGTAAGGGGCTCTCTCTCAATCTCCCTCTCCCTCTACCCCCACCCATCACTGATTAAAGTAAGGGGCTCTCTCCCTCATTCTCCCTCTCCCTCTACCCCCACCCATCACTGATTAAAGGAAGGGGCTCTCTCTCATTCTCCCTCTCCCCTACCCCCACCCATCACTGATTAAAGTAAGGGGCTCTCTCTCATTCTCCCTCTCCCCCTCCACCCACCCATCACTGATTAAAGTAAGGGGCTTTCTCTCATTCTCCCTCTACCCCCTCCCCCTCCCCCCTCCCCCCGCCCATCACTGATTAAATAAGGGGCTTTCTCTCATTCTCCCTCTACCCCCTCCCCCTCCCCCCTCCCCCCTCCCATCATTGATTAAAGTAAGGGGCTCTCTCTCATTCTCCCTCTCCCTCTCCCCCCGCCAATCAATGATTAAAGTAAGGGGCTCTCTCTCATTCTCCCTCTCCCCCTCCCTCCACCCAACACTGATTAAAGTAAGGGGCTCTCTCTCATTCTCCCTCTCCCCCTCCCCCATCACTGATTAAAGGAAGGGGCTCTCTCTCATTCTCCCTCATAACTCACCCCACCCATCACTGATTAAAGGAAGGGGCTCTCTCTCATTCATTCTCCCCCCTCCCCCCACCCATCACTGATTAAAGTCAGGGGCTCTCTCTCATTCTCACTCTCCCCCTCCCCCCACCCATCACTGATTAAAGTAAGGGGCTCTCTCCCATTCTCCCTCTCACCCCTCCCCCATCACTGATTAAAGTTGAGGGCTCTCTCTCATTCTCCCTCTCCCCCCTCCGCCACCCATCACTTATTAAAGTAAGTGGCTCTCTCTCATTCTCCCTCTCACCCCTCCCCCATCACTGATTAAAGAGAGGGGCTCTCTCTCATTCTCCCTCTCCCCCTCCCCCCGCCAATCACTGAGAAAGTTAAGGGCTCGCTCTCATACTCCCTCTGCCCCCTCCCCCACCCATCACTGATGAAAGTAAGGGGCTCTCTCTCATTCTCCATCCACAACTCCCCCCACACATCACTGATTAAAGTAAGGGGCTCTCTCTCATTCTCCCTCTCCCCCCTCGACTCAACCATTCCTGATGAAAGTAAGGGGCAACCTCTCATTCTCCCTCTTACCCCCGCCCATCAATGATTAAATTAAGTGACACTCTCTCATTCTCCCTCTCCCCCCACCCATCACTGATTAAAGTAAGGGGCTCTCTCTCATTCTCCCTCTCCCTCTCCCCCCACCCATCACTGATGAAAGTAAGGGGCTCTCTCTCATTCTCCCTCTCCCCTCTCCAACCACCCATCACTGATTAAAGTGAGGGGCTCTCTCTCATTATCCCTCTCCCCCCTCACCCCACCCATCACTGATTAAAGTAAGGGGCTCTCTCTCATTCTCCCTCTCTCCCCACCCCAGCCAACACTGAAAAAAGTAAGGGGCTCCCTCTCATTCTCCCTCCAACCCCCGCCCATCAATGATTAAAGTTAGGGGCTCCCTCTCATTCTCCCTCCAACCCCCGCCCATCACTGATTAAATTAAGGGGCACTCTCTCATTCTCCCTCTCCCTCTCCCCCCACCCATCACTGACGAAAGTAAGGGGCTCTCTCTCATTCTCCCTCTCCCTCTACCCCCACCCATCACTGATTAAAGTAAGGGGCTCTCTCCCTCATTGTCCCTCTACCTCTCCCCCCACCCATCACTGATTAAAGTAAGAGGCTCTCTCTCATTCTCCCTCTCCCCTACCCCCACCCATCACTGATTAAAGTAAGGGGCTCTCTCTCATTCTCCCTCTCCCCCTCCACCCACCCATCACTGATTAAAGTAAGGGGCTTTCTCTCATTCTCCCTCTACCCCCTCCCCCCTCGCCCCTCCCCCCGCCCATCACTGATTAAATAAGGGGCTCTCTCTCATTCTCCCTCTACCCCCTCCCACCACCCATCACTGATTAAAGTAAGGGGCTCTCTCTCATTCTCGCTCTCCCCCTCCCCCCACCCATCAGTGATTAAAGTAAGGGGCTTTCTGTCATTCTCCCTCTCCCCCCTCCCATCATTGATTAAAGTAAGGGGCTCTCTCTCATTCTCCCTCTCCCTCTCCCCCCGCCAATCAATGATTAAAGTAAGGGGCTCTCTCTCATTCTCCCTCTCCCCCTCCCTCCACCCAACACTGATTAAAGTAAGGGGCTCTCTCTCATTCTCCCTCATAACTCACCCCACCCATCACTGATTAAAGGAAGGGGCTCTCTCTCATTCAATCTCCCCCCTCCCCCCACCCATCACTGATTAAAGTCAGGGGCTCTCTCTCATTCTCCCTCTCCCCCTCCCGACACCCATCACTGATTAAAGTAAGGGGCTCTCTCCCATTCTCCCTCTCACCACTCCCCCATCACTGATTAAAGTTGAGGGCTCTCTCTCATTCTCCCTCTCCCCCCTCCCCCACCCATCACTTATTAAAGTAAGTGGCTCTCTCTCATTCTCCCTCTCACCCCCCTCCCATCATTGATTAAAGTGAGGGGCTCTCTCTCATTCTCCCTCTCCCCCTCCCCCCGCCAATCACTGATGAAAGTTCAGGGCTCGCTCTCATACTCCCTCTGCCCCCTCCCCCACCCATCACTGATGAAAGTAAGGGTCTCTCTCTCATTCTCCATCCACAACTCCCCCCACACATCACTGATTAAAGTAAGGGGCTCTCTCTCATTCTCCCTCTCCACTCTCCCCCCACCCATCACTGATTAAAGTGAGGGGCTCCCTCTCATTCTCCCTCTCACCCTCCCCCCACCCATCACTGATTAAAGTAAGGGGCTCTCTCGCATTCTCCCACTCCCTCTCCCCCCACCCATCACTGATTAAGGGAAGGGGCTCTCTCTCATTCTCCCTCTCACCTTTCCCCCATCACTGATTAAAGTGAGGGGCTCTCTCTCATTCTCCCTCTCCCTCTCCACCCACCCATCACTGATTAAATTAAGGGGCTCGCTCTCATTCTCCCTCTCCCCCCACCCATCACTGATTAAAGGAAGGTGCTCTCGCTCATTCTCCCGCTCCCTCTCCCCCCAACCATCACTGATTAAAGTAAGGGGCTCTCTCGCATTCTCCCTCTCCCTCTCCCCCCACCCATCACTGATTAAGGTAAGGGGCTCTCTCATTCTCCCTCTCACCCCCCTCCCATCATTGATTAAAGTGAGGGGCTCTCTCTCATTCTCCCTCTCCCCCTCCCCCCGCCAATCACTGATGAAAGTTCAGGGCTCGCTCTCATACTCCCTCTGCCCCCTCCCCCACCCATCACTGATGAAAGTAAGGGTCTCTCTCTCATTCTCCATCCACAACTCCCCCCACACATCACTGATTAAAGTAAGGGGCTCTCTCTCATTCTCCCTCTCCACTCTCCCCCCACCCATCACTGATTAAAGTGAGGGGCTCCCTCTCATTCTCCCTCTCACCCTCCCCCCACCCATCACTGATTAAAGTAAGGGGCTCTCTCGCATTCTCCCACTCCCTCTCCCCCCACCCATCACTGATTAAGGGAAGGGGCTCTCTCTCATTCTCCCTCTCACCCTTCCCCCATCACTGATTAAAGTGAGGGGCTCTCTCTCATTCTCCCTCTCCCTCTCCACCCACCCATCACTGATTAAATTAAGGGGCTCGCTCTCATTCTCCCTCTCCCCCCACCCATCACTGATTAAAGGAAGGTGCTCTCGCTCATTCTCCCGCTCCCTCTCCCCCCAACCATCACTGATTAAAGTAAGGGGCTCTCTCGCATTCTCCCTCTCCCTCTCCCCCCACCCATCACTGATTAAGGTAAGGGGCTCTCTCATTCTCCCTCTTCCCCTCCCCCCAAACATCACTGATTAAAGTAAGGGGCTCTCACTCATTCTCCCTCTCCCTCTCCCTCCACCCATCACTGATTAAAGTAAGGGGCTCTCACTCATTCTCCCTCTCCCTCCACCCATCACTGATTAAAGTAATGGTGTCTCTCTCATTCTCCCTCTCCCGCTCCCCCCGCCCATCACTGATTCAAGTCAGTGGCTCTCTCTCATTCTCCCGCTCCCCCCTCCATCACTGATTAAAGTAAGGGGCTCTCTCTCATTCTCCCTCTCCCCCTCCCCCCACCCATCACTGATTAATGTCAGGGGCTCTCTCATTCTCCCTCTAACCCCTCCCCCACTCATCAATGATTGAAGTGAGGGGCTCTCTCCCATTCTCCCTCCCCCCTCCCGCCACCCATCACTGATTGAAGTAAGTGGCTCTCTCTCATTCTCCCCCTCCCCCCACCCATCACTGATTAAAGTCAGGGGCTCTCTCTCATTCTCCCTCTCCCCCCTCCTCCCCCTCCTCCATCTCGCCCCTCCTCCCTCCCCACCCATCACTGATTAATGTCAGGGGCTCTCTCTCATTCTCCAACTCCCCCCATAGATTTTGTCCCTATTGGATCAAACCCGATTGACAAGTCCGTCCCCCTGTCATCCCCAACTGACTCCTCCCCCGGGGCCCTTCCGGGGCAGGGTCTGCGCACTGCACACTCGGGACAAATGAACGCCTCCCCCACAGGCACCGCCCTCTCTCATTTGATTGACCGACCACAGAAAGGGTCACGTGTCTCCAGATTTTTAAACCCTTTCGGCCGTTTCACCGACTCAGCGCGGGCCCGGATGCAGCGCGCTTGTGTGATGTCAGCAATCCGGCGGGGTCGCGACCTGACTGATGGAAGAATCCAGGGGACTGGAGACGATCAACTGGTCCCTATCCTCCGCCATCATCTCAATCCACCGCCATCATCTCAATCCACCGCCATCCTCCCCCTGGAGAGGATCAACCGGTCCCTATCCACCGCCATCATCTCAATCCACTGCCATCCTCCCCCTGGAGAAGATCAGCCGGTCCCCATCCACCGCCATCATCTCAATCCACCGCCATCCTGCCCCTGGAGAAGATCAACCGGTCCCCATTCACCGCCATCATCTCAATCCACCGCCATCCTCCCCCTGGAGACGATCAACCGGTCCCCATCCACCGCCATCATCTCAATCCACCGCCATCCTCCCCCTGGAGAGGATCAACCGGTACCCATCCACCGCCATCATCTCAATCCACCGCCATCCTCCCCCTGGAGAAGATCAACCGGTCCCCATCCATCTCCATCATCTCAATCCACCGCCATCCTCCCCCTGGAGAAGATCAACCGGTCCCCATCCACCGCTATCATCTCAATCCACCGCCATCATCTCAATCCACCGCCATCCTCCCCCTGGCGGGAGTGTGAATCAGACGGTTAATCAGACTCATCCATCCCTTTCTCACCTCCAGACTCCACTATTCCAATACTCTCCTGCCCGTCCTCCCATCTTCCACCCTCCATAAACATCCTAAACTCTGCTGCCCATGTCAGAACTCGCACAAAGTTCCGTTCACCCATCACCCGCTTTGCTCACTGACCTACATTGGCTCACGGTCTGGGAACGCCTCCATTTTAAAATTTTCATCCTGGTTTTGAAATCCCTGCACGACCCTCCCCCTCCCCATCTCTGTAACCTCCTCCAGCCCTACAACCCTCCGCGATCTATGCGCTCCTACAAATCTCGCCTGTTGCCGATCCCCCCATTTCCATTGCTTCACCACTGGCGGCCGTGCCTTCAGCTGCCTGGACCCCAAGCTCTGGAATTTCCTCGCTAAACCTCTGCGCCTCTCTCTCCTCCTTCAAGACGCTCCTTAAAATCTACCTCATTGATTGATCGAGCTCTCGACGGGCTCTAACCAGAGCTATGGAAAGATGTAACATAACTTCCTCCACTTCATATTCCAGCCCTTGAGATAAAGGCCAACATTACATTAGTCTTTTTGATCACTTCGTGTACCTGCCCACTGGGTTTTAGAGATTTGTGTACTTGGACCCCTAAATTTCTCTGCTCATCCACAGTTCCCACACTCTTCCCATTCAGAAAATATTCCGATTTGTCTTTTTCTGATCCAAAGTGGATGACCTCACACTTGCCCACATTAAACACCATCTCCCACAGTTTTCCTCACTCACTTAGTCTGTCTGTGTCCCTGGTTTCCAGTTTCCCCAATAGAGTAAGATTCTGTTTTCAGTACAAAGTAACAGGGAATCAAATCTACCCTTTTATTAGGTGTGTTGAGGTGATAGGAAGTTGAAGTACAGATCGGTTACGATTTAATAGAATGGCGGGAAAGGATCGAGGGGATGAATGGCCTCCTCCTTTTCCTGTGAAACAACCTCGAGGAGCTGAACGGACTCCCCCTGTTCCGGTGTAACAGGCTCGAGGGGTTGAACGGCCTCCTCCTGTTCCAGTATAACAGGCTCGAGGGGCTGAATGGCCTCCTCCTGTTCCTGTGTAACAGGCTCGAGGGGCCGGATGGCCTCCTCCTGTTCCTGTGTAACAGGCTCGAGGGGCTGAACGGCCTCCTTCTGTTCCTGTGTAACAGGCTCGAGGGGCTGAACGGCCTCCCCCAATTCCAGTGTAACAGGCTCGAGTGGCTGAACGGCCTCCTCCTGTTCCTATATAATGTTATTGGGTTTGGAGTGAAACACACGGGTAATGATACAGTATCAAACACTTTGGGGAAGGCACTGGGTCACCACACAATGGCAGGGTACCGTGTGAGAGACACAGTGAGAAAGGATGTGTGCGTATATCAGTGAGTGAGAGTGAGAGAGAGGATGCCTCTGTCTATCAGTGAATGAGTGAGTGTGAGCGAGGGTGCCTCTGTATATCAGTGAATGAGTGAGTGTGTGTGAGAGAGAGGATGCCTCTGCATATCAGTGAGTGACTCGGAGTGAGTGTGTGAGAGAGAGGATGCCTCTGTATATCAGTGAGTGACTCTGAGTGAACGTGTGTGAGAGAGACGATGCCTCTGTATATCAGTGAGTGACTGAGTATCTGTGTGTATTTTGTGTGTAGGGGACAAGCGGCAGGATGATGAAACCCAACCTTGAACCATCAACAACTTGTAAAACCCGACACAGACTGGGCCTGAACAAGTTAAATTCCCAGAAGACACGTGTCCATATCACTGGTTGGATCAGACACTGCAAGTGGCGTCTCGGGGCAAAGTATCAGAAACCTCTTCCTCATATCGACCCATTCAGCAGAGGGGGGCGATGCAACAGATCGACTTTAACCCCCAGTCTCCAGGTTACAAACCACAGTCAGCAGAGGGGGGCGATGCAACTGATCTACTTAAACTCCCAGTCTCCAGGTTACAAACCGCAGTCAGCAGAGGGGGGAGATGCAACAGATCTACTTTACCCCCCAGTCTCCAGGTTCAAGCCTCAGTCAGCAGAGGGGGGCGATGCAACAAATCTACTTTACCTCCCAGTCTCCAGGTTACAAACCTCAGTCAGCAGAATGGGGCGATGCAACAGATCTACTTTACCCCCCAGTCTCCAGGTTACAAACCTCAGTCAGCAGAGGAGGGCGATGCAGCAGATCTACTTTACCCCCCAATCTCCAGGTTACAAGCCTCAGTCAGCAGAGGGGGGCGATGCAACAGATCTACTTTACCCCCCAGTCTCCAGGTTACAAACCACAGTCAGCAGAGTGGGGCGATGAAACAGATCTACTTTACCCCCCAGTCTCCAAGTTACAAACCTCAGTCAGCAGAGTGGGGAGATGCAACAGATCTACTTTACCCCCCAGTCTCCAGGTTACAAACCTCAGTCAGCAGAGGGGGGTGATGCAACTGATCTACTTAATCTCCCAGTCTCCAGGTTACAAACCGCAGTCAGCAGAGGGGGGAGATGCAACAGATCTACTTTACCCCCCAGTCTCCAGGTTACAAATCGCAGTCAGCAGAGGGGGGCGATGCAACAGATCTACTTTACCCCCCCCCCCATTCTCCAGGTTACAAACCGCTGTCAGCAGAGGAGGGCGATGCAACAGATCTACTTTACCCCCCAGTCTCCAGGTTCAAGCCTCAGTCAGCAGAGGGGGGCGATGCAACAAATCTACTTTACCCCCCAGTCTCCAGGTTACAAATCGCAGTCAGCAGAGGGGGGCGATGCAACAGATCTACTTTACCCCCCAGTCTCCAGGTTACAAACCTCAGTCAGCAGAGGGGGGCGATGCAGCAAATCTACTTTACCCCCCAATCTCCAGGTTACAAGCCTCAGTCAGCAGAGGGGGGCGATGCAACAGAACTACTTTACCCCCCAGTCTCCAGGTTACAAACCACAGTCAGCAGAGTGGGGCGATGAAACAGATCTACTTTACCCCCCAGTCTCCAAGTTACAAACCTCAGTCAGCAGAGGGGGGAGATGCAACAGATCTACTTTACCCCCCAGTCACCAGGTTACAAACCTCAGTCAGCAGAGGTGGGCGATGCAACAGATCTACTTTACCCCCCAAGTCTCCAGGAAACAAACCGCAGCCAGATGAGGCGGGCGATGCAACAGATCTACTTTACCCCCCAGTCTCCAGGTTTCAAACCGCAGTCAGCAGAGGGGGGCGATGCAGCAGATCTACTTTACCCCCCATTCTCCAGGTTACAAACCGCTGTCAGCAGAGGGGGGAGATGCAACAGATCTCCTTTACCGCCCAGTCTCCAGGTTACAAACCTCAGTCAGTTGAGTGGGGCGATGCAACAGATCTACTTTACCCCCCAGTCTCCAGGATACAAACCGCAGTCAGCAGAGGGGGGCGATGCAACAGATCTACTTTACCCCCCAGTCTCCAGGTTACAAACCGCAGTCAGCAGAGGGGGGCGATGCAACAGATCTACTTTACCCCCCAGTCTCCAGGATACAAACCGCAGTCAGCAGAGGCGGGGCGATGCAACAGATCTCCTTTACCGCCCAGTCTCCAGGTTACAAACCTCAGTCAGCAGAGGGGGGCGATGCAACAGATCTACTTTACCCCAGTCTCCAGGTTACAAACCTGAGTCAGCAGAGGGGGGCGATGCAACAGATCTACTTTACACCCATTCTCCAGTTTACAAACCTCAGTCAGCAGAGGGGGGCGATGCAGCAGATCTACTTTACCCCCCATTCTCCAGTTTACAAACCTCAGTCAGCAGAGGGGGGCGATGCAGCAGATCTACTTTACCCCCCACTCTCCAGTTTACAAACCGTTGTCAGCAGAGACGGGCAATGCAACAGATCTCGTTTCCGTTCCTTGAGCTCGCTGGCAACTTACAGCTGCCAAATGGAAAAAAAATGTTTTGAACTTTGTGTCGCTGCAATTATGCTTGTTTTTCAAAAACATATTATCACCCCGCCATTTCTTAACAACGGTATTATTTATGATCGCTTTGTAATATGAAAGTTACATGACACGCCAGACTTGTACATTAATCTCAAGGGCCTGTCTCTCACTGATATTTTGAAAACACGGTCCTCTATTTATACCTGTTAAGTTAGATTAAACATAATTATAAATCGATAAACGGATGGTTAGAAAAAGGCTTTTAAGATTAATATGTGTCGATAACCAGGGGACACAGATTTAAGATAATTGACAAAAGAAGCAGGCGGGGGGAGATGAAGAGATTTGCATTTTGATGTGGCCAGATATTATGATCTGGACTGGACTACCTGAACGGGTGGTGGAAGCAGATTCAATAGTAACTTGAAAAAGGAATTGGATAGAATAACGGAATGATTACAGCATCGAAGGAGACCATTCAGGCCATCGAGCCTGTGCCGGCTCTTAGTCAGAGCATTACATTTAATCCCATTCCCCCGCTCTTTCCACGTAGACCTGCAAATATTTTCCCTTGCACAATTTATCCAATTCGCTTTTGAATCTGCTTCCACCATCCCGTCAGGCAGCGCATTCCAGATCATTAAACTCACTGCATTTGGTTCTTTCGCCAATCACCTTAAATGTGTGTCCTCTGGTTCTTGACCCTTCCGCCAATAGGAACAGTTTCCCTTTACTTACTTTATCTAAATCGCCATGATTTTGAACACTTCTATCAAATCAAAGAGCAGGGAAATGAATCTGGATTGTATCGGGACAAACATCGCTCTCAGTTTAATAAAAAGAACCCTCGGCCGAGGCTGGATCAGGTGATCACCCAGAACATTATTCTGACAACACACAAAATAATCAATTGGAAGAATTTTTACAATCCATTAAATAAGATTTGCGTATCATTTTATCACCAGTTTATATTTAAATGATAATCATTTAATTCAACTGCAAGTGTGAAATCCAGAAATAGATTTACTGATGGGAAATAATATTAAGCAAAACCCAGTATCCAGTTCAGAATTGTAAGATGGTTGATTTTGATGGATATGAAATATATTTGAATTCAGTAACACTGTCTGGCATTACATTAAAACACAGTATAATATCGATATTATGGAGACAAGAAAGGTGGGTTCTTTCCAAGTTGGTGCTGGGGACGGGGAGACACTTTAAACCTGATGGGCTCCGCATCAGACTGGAGTCATCTCTTCGATCAAACCCCTTCACTCTAAAACACACACAAGATTCATTTGTGACTATGTGATTTGAGACAGAAACTGATCTCACTTCACATTTCATTGCACTGCCTCATGCTGGATAATTGTACTCGGTGATTAGACTCTCCCAGTCTCATTCTCGCCATTTCCCCCTTTACCTTGTAACCTTTGTGGACTGTCTACAGGACCAGTGTTCATTTGAGGAAATGACACTTTCTCTTACCTTTCTCCCCAGTCGATCTATGGAAGCTCTTTGAATCGGAAGGGTTCTCTCTGGTTGCTGCTCTCACAATCCTGTGCTGATTCACCTGCTGTTGTTCCTCAGTCTACAATCCCTGTTTACTTCCAGCTGTGGACTTTTCTCAATCACTTCGTCATTCACCGGGAGATCTAATAATGGCAGGGCAGAAAATGAGACCAATCCTGACGGTGTGAAGGAGAATCTAATCTGCACTTTCCCTCGCTGCAGAAATGAATGCCGCTCATTGAGTCCGCCACTTCCATTGGTTCAAAACAAGTGATTGATAACCCCACCCGCCAATCAGTGCCTGGTCCCACACACAGCCCCACGCCCGCTTGTTATGAACCAATAGAATAGAAACTCCCTTCCGATCAGCACTGTGGGAGAACCTTCACCACACAGACTGCAGCGGTTGAAGAAGGCGGCTCACCACCACCTTCTCAAGGGCAATTAGGGCTGGGCAATAAATGCTGGCCTCGCCAGCGATGCCCACATCCCATGAACGAATAAAAAAATAATAGAACGGGCGTAAGTCACTCGCCTATGCGAATCTCTGTCGGAGTTTTTTGAGGATGTCACGAGCAGGGTAGATAAAGGGGAACTAGCGGATGTTGCTTATTTCGATTTTCAAAAGGCAGTCAATAAATTGCCACACAATAGTTTGTTACACAAGAGAAGGGCTCATTGGGTTGGGCTAATATTGAGGATTGAGAATTGGTTCACGAACAGAAAACAGAGAGTCGGGATAAACGAGTCATTTTCAGGTTGGCAGGCTGTAACCAGTGGAGTGCCACAATGATCAGTGCTGGGGCCTCAGCTATTTACAATCTATATTAATGACTTAGATGAAGGCACCGAGTGCTGTGTATCCAAGTTTGCTGACGATACAAAGCTAGGTGGGAAAGTCAGCAATGAGGATGACACAAAGAGTCTGCAAAGGGATATAGACAGCTTCAGTGAGTGGGCAAAAATATGGAAGATAGAGTATAATGTGGGGAAATGTGAGGTTATTCACTTTTGTCCGAAGCAAAGAAAAACAGAATATTTTTAAAATGGTGATAAACTGTTACATTTTATCGTTCAGAGGTGTCCTCGTACAAGAAACAAAGAAAGTTAACATGCAGGTACAGCAAACAATCATGAAGGCAAATAGCATTTTGGCCTTTATTGCAAGGGGGTTGGAGTTCAAGAGTAAGGAATTCTTCCGAGAATTGTATAGGGCTTTGATGAGACCTCACCTGGAGTACTGTGTACACTTTTGGTCTCTTTATCTATGGAATGATATACTTGTCTTACAGGCAGTGCAAGATGGGTTCACTGGATTGATTCCTGGGATGAGAGGGTTGTCCTATGAGGAGAGATTGAGTAGAATGGGCCGATACTCTCTGGAGTTTAGAAGAATGAGAGGTGATATTATTGAATCATATAAGATTCTGAGGGGTTTTGACAGGGTCGATGCTGAGAGGTTGTTTCCCCTAGCTGGATAGTCTAGAACAAGGGGGCATAGTCTCAGGATACGGGGTCAGACTTTTAGGAATAAGATGAGGAGAAATTTCTTCATTCAGAGGGTTGTGAACCTTTGGATTTCTTTTTCCCCGGGGGGCTGTGGATGGTCAATCGTTGAGTATATTCAAGGCTGAGATTGAGAGATTTTTGGACTGTAATTGACTCAAGGGATATGGGGATCAGACGGGAAAGTGGAGTTGAGGTTGAAGATCAGCCATGATCTTATTGAATGGCGGAGCAGGATCGAGGGGCCGGATGGCCCAGCCCTGCTCCTATTTTGTATGTTCTTATGAGGTGACCCAGGGGATGGACCAGGCGGTGATACCAGGCAGTGAGACCGGGCGGAGAGTGCGGGAGTGCAGCTCCTCACTGACTGAAGCCCGGGGTTCAGGGAGGGGGAGATTTATCTGAGCCACAAGCACACTCCCTGGAGCTGCCACACGTTCCCGGGCCCAGAGAGAGGGACAACACAGTCACTCACATGACCCTCCGTGCACCCTCATTCACGTGCCTCTCCCTCCACAGTCACCCACATCCCTATCCCTCCACCGTCTCTCACATCCTCCACCCTCCACCCTCACACACATCCCCCTCCCTCCACACTCACACACACCACCTCCCTCCACCCTCACACACATCCCCTCCCTCCACCCTCGCACACATCCCCCTCCCTGCACCCTCACCCTGAACCACATCCCCATCCCTCCACCCTGTTTCACATCTCCTCCCTCCACTCTCACTCACCTCACCCTCCCACAACACTCATTCACATCCCACTCCTTCCACACTCACTCACATCCACTTCCATCCACCCTCACACACATCCCCCTCACTCCACCCTAAAGCACATGCCCCTCTCTCCACTCTTACTCAGATCACCCTCCCTCAACACGCATTCATATCCCTATCCCTCCATCCTCTTTCACATCCCCCTCACCCCACTCTCACTCACATCCACTTCCGTCCAGCCTCACTCACATACGACTCCCTCCACCCTCACACACATCCTGCTCCCTCCACCCTGACTCATAACACCCTCCCTCCACTCTCACTCACACATCCCCCTCCCTCCACCATAACACACAATCCCCTCCCTCCATTCACACTCACACATCCACTTCCTTCCAGCCTCATTCACATTGGTCCCATCAACCTTACTCACAATCCCCTCCCTCCACTCTCACTCACACTTCTGCCTCCCTCCAGCCTCACTCACAACCCCGTGCTTCCACCATCACATACAAACTCCTCCATCTACACTCACTCACATCGTTCCTATCAACCTCATTCACATCCGCCTCCTTCCCTTCTCACTCAAATTCACCTCCCTCTACCCTCACTCATATTCCACTCCCTCCACGCTCAATCATACATCCTCCTGTCTCCACCCTCACTCACATTCCCTTCCCTCCCTTCTCACTCACATCACCGTTACTGCACCCTCATGAACATCCCCCTCCCTCCACCCTGACTCACATTTCCCCCTCACTTCACAGGCACTCACACATTTCCCTCCCTACGCCACCCCCCACACACAACCCCCTTCCACAACACTCACTCACATATCCACCTCCCTCCACCCTCATTCACATCTCCATGCCTCCATCCTAACTCATATAACCACTCCCACTACCCTCACTCACACATCCCCCTCCCTCCACACTCACTCAGACATCACCGTCACTCCACGCTCACTCACACATTCCCCTCCCTTCACTGTAACTCACACATCCCACTCTGTCCACTCTTATTCACATACTCCTCCCTCCACCCTGACTCACACATCACACTCTGTCCACTCTTATTCACATACTCCTCCCTCCACCCTAACTCACACATCCCACTCCCTCCACCCTTATTCACATACTCCTCCCTCCACCCTGACTCACACATCCCACTCTGTCCACTCTTATTCACATACTCCTCCCTCCACCCTAATTCACACATCCCACTCCCTCCACCCTTATTCACATACTCCTCCCTCCACCCTAACTCACACATCCCACTCCCTCCACCCTTATTCACATACTCCTCCCTCCACCCTAATTCTCATATCCCACTCCCTCCACCCTTATTCACATACTCCTCCCTCCACCCTAATTCACACATCCCACTCCCTCCACCCTTATTCACATACTCCTCCCTCCACCCTAATTCACACATCCCACTCCCTCCACCCTTATTCACATACTCCTCCCTCCACCCTAATTCACATATCCCACTCCGTCCACCCTTATTCACATACTCCTCCCTCCACTCTAACTCACACAGCCCACCCTCACCCACATCCACCTCCCTCTACCCTCACATATACTTCCCCGTCCCTCCTCCATCAATCACATATTCACCTCGCTCCACCCTCACTCACGTCATCCTCTCTCCAACCTCACTCACACATCCCCTCCCTCCACACTCACTCATATCCCCTCACAGTCATTCACATTCCACTCCCTCCACCCTAACTCACACATCCCTCTCCTTCCACCCTCACTCACACATCCCCCTCACTCCACGCTCACTCACACATCAAATTCCCTCCACCCTAATTCACACACCCCACACCCTCCATCCTCATTCACATTCTCTTCCCTCCTCCCTAACTGAAACATCCCACCCTCAGTCAGACCCCACCATCCACCCTCACTCACATCGCCGCCCTCCAACCTCACTCCCATTGACCTACCACCAACCTCGCTCACATCGCCCTCCATCCACCCTCACTGACACATCCCCATCCACCCTCACTCATAAATCCCATCCCTCCACCCTTATACAATCATCCCACTAACTGCACACTCAAACACACACCATTCCTCCAACCTTATTCAGTCATTCCCCGCCCTCCACCCTCACTCACACATCCTCCTTTCTCTACCATCATTCACTCCTAACCCTCCCTCCATCCTCACTCACAAATCCTCCTCCCACCACTCATCCATCCTGAGTCAATCACACATCCACCTCCCTCCAAACTCACTCACACATCGTCTGCCTCCGCCCGCAATCGCATCCCGTCACCTCACCCTCACTCACACACGGCCCACCCTCCACCATCACTCACACATCCATCTCCTTCCACTGACACTCACACATCCCTCTCCCACCATCCTCACTCACACATCCCACTCCCTCCCCCTCACGCGCAACCCCTTCCCTCCATACTCACTCACATCCCCTCCCTCCACCCTCATTCACATCCCTCTATATCCATGTTCACTCACTCATCATCCCTCTAACCTCAATCACACATCCCACGTCGTCGACCCTCACTCACATCCCCCTTCCTCCACTCTCACTCATACATCCACATCACTCCACCCTCACTCAGACAGCACCCTCTCTCCACTGTCATTCACACATCACAATTCCTCTACCCTAATTCACATCCTCTTCCCTCCACCCACAATAACGCATCCACCACCCTGCACCCTCACTCACACGTCCCTTCCTCCACCCTCACTCACATGGCCCTCCCTCCACTATCATTCACATCCCTCTACCTCCACCGTCACTCACACACCCCACTCCGTCCACCCTCATTCACATTCCTCTCCATTCACCCTCATTCAAACATCCTCCTCCCTCCACCCTCACTCAAAACCCACACCCCCAACCTCACTTACATCGCCCTACCTCTATCCTCATTCACATCACCATCCCTCCACCTTCACTCACACATCACCCTCACTCCACATTCACTCAAACATACCCCTCACACCACCCACACTCACACTTTCATCTCGCTCCACCGTCACTCATACATCACCCTTCCTCCACTGTCACTCACATCCCCCTCCCTTCACCCTCGAACACTCATACCCCACACTCCACCCTCACTTACACATCCCGCACACTCCACCATCAGTCATACATCCTCTTCGCAATACACTCACTCACATCCCCTCCCTCCAAACTCACTCACAACCCCTTCCATCCAGCCTCACACACATCCACCCTTCTACCCTCACTCATACCCTCTCCCACCACCCTCACTCAAACATCCTCTCACTCCACCCTCACTCCCATCGCCATACCTCCACCCTCATTCACATCCCCCAACCCCCACCCTCAATCACGCATCCACCTCCCTTCATCCTCATTCACACATTTCCCTGCCTCCACCCTCTCTCATACATCCCCCTCCTTCCACCGTCACTCACACATCCCACTCCCTCTACCCTCTCTCACATATCCCACTCCCTCCATCATCATTCACATCGTCCTCCCACCACAGTCACTTACACCCCCCTCCCTTCACCATCGCTCACATCCTCCACCCTCCACTCTCACTCATACTTCTCTCTCTGGGCCCGCCCCGGTTCAATCATGGCTTTTAAAAGGGAATTGGATAAATACTTGAAGGGAACAAAAATTGCAGGGCTCCGGGGATAGGGCAGGGGAGTGGGACTAGCTGGATTGCTCTTGCATAGATTCGGCGCATGGTCGACGGGTCGAATGGCCTCCCTCTGTGTTGCAACGATTCTATGACTTAGATGAAGGGGCCGAGTGTAATGTCTCCAATTTTGCTGACGATAAAAGGTAGGTGGGAAAGTAAGCTGTGAGGAGGACACAAAGAGTCTGCAAAGAGATATAGACAGGTTAAGTGAGTGGGCAAGAAGGTGGCAGATGGAGAAATGTGAGGTTATTCACTTTGGTCGGAAGAATAGAAAAACAGGATATTTTTTAAATCGTAAGAAACTATTGAACGTTGGTGTTCAGAGAAATTTGGGTGTCCCGTTTCATGGTCTGAATATATAGAGAAGAGTTTACACTGAATGTTTCATGGTCTTTCGGACATAAATTGGAACCAACACCTCTTGTACTGAGATCTGACAGATTGTTACCATGGCAGTAGAGGAAATCACTCATGGAAAATAACTGAAACGGAAATGACAAAAACCACCATCGTGTTTAGAGTTTAGTTAAGATGAAGATTAACCCTAAACATTCAGACACTTTTTCTAACCACGAAGCTGCTATTCCAATAAAGATGTTTTTACACCACGAGACCTGATACTGGGAATTTACTGAATGTACCGTCAGTTCGAGCTCGACAGAACATTAAGCAGCACCGCATCGACAGAAGGACATGGATCAAACAGTCACATTATTAAAAACAGACCCCATCTGCTCTGAAAATCAGATTGTCATAAACCATCTAAACATGTAACTGTTAGCAGTGGCCATTTAAATTACTGCTACGATACTGAATTCGATGGCAAAACATCTGATCGTCACATTCTTTATACATCTGGAATGTTACAAAGTTTGGATAAACAACATTTCTGGAAACTCCAGTTAGTGTTTAAAAGGGCTGAAAGACAGTGTCTATATTTTCTGCTTAAATCATTATTCGAATACGATTTACGTATCATTTTATCACCAGTTTATATGTAAACTATCATTTAATTCAACTGCAATTCTAAAATCCAGAAATAGATTTACTGATGGGAAATAACATTAAGTTAAATCCAGTATCCAGTTCAGAATTGTAAGATGATTGATTTTGATAGTTGGATATGAAATATATTTGAATTCGGTAACACTGACTGGTACTACATTAATACAGTGTAATATTGATATTATGGGGACCATAAAGGTGGGTTCATTCACAGTTGGTGCTGGGGGCGGGGAGACATTGTATATCTGCTCGGCACTGCCTCAGACTGGAGTCACCTCTTAGATCAAACCCCTTCACTCTAAAACACACACAAGATTCATTTGTGACTGTGTGCTTTGAGACAGAAACTGATCTCACTTCACGTTTCATTGCACGGCCTCATGCTGGATAATTGTACTCTGTGATCAGACTCTCCCAGTCTCATTGTCACCATTTCCCCATTAGCTTGTAACCTTTGTGGACTGTCCACAGGACCAGTGTTTATCTGAGTAAATGGGACTTTCTCTTACCTTTCTCCCCAGTCGATCGATGGAAGCTCTTTGAATCGGAAGGGTTCTTTCTGGTTGCTGATCTCACAATCCTGTGCTGATTCGCCTGGCTGTTGTCCCTCAGTCTACAATCCCTGTTTAATTCCAGCTGTGGGCTTTTCTCAATCACTCCGTCATTCACCGGGAGATCTAATTATGGCAGGGCAGAAAATGAGAACAATATTGACGGTGTGAAGGAGAATCGAATCGACACTTTCACTCGCTGCAGAAATGATTGCCGCTCATTGAGTCCGCCCCTTCCATTGGTTCAAAACAAGTGATTGATAACCCCACCCGCCAATCAGGGCCTGGTCCCACACACAGCCCCACGCCCGCTTGTTATGAACCAATAGAATAGAACCTCCCTTCCGATCAGCACTGTGGGAGAACCTTCACCACACAGACTGCAGCGGTTGAAGAAGGCGGCTCACCACCACCTTCTCAAGGGCAATTAGGGCTGGGCAATAAATGCCGGCCTCGCCAGCGATGACGGCATCCCATGAACGAATAAAAAATAATAGAAAGGGCGGAATCACTCGCCTCGGTGAATTTCTATTGGAGTTTTTTGAGGATGTCACGAGCAGGGTTGATAAAGGGGAACCAGTGGATATTGTATTTTTAAATTTTCAAACGGCATTCAATAAGTTGCCAAACAAAAGTGTGTTATGCAAGGTAAGGGCTCATTGGGTTGGGGGTAATATTGAGGATGGAGGATTGGTAAACGGACAGAAAACGGAGAGTCGGGATAAACGGGTCATTTTCAGGTTGGCAGGCTCGACCTCGTGGAGTGCCACATGGATCAGTGCTGGGGCCTCAGCTATTTACACTATATGTTAATGACTTAAATGAAAGCACTGAGTGTTAGGTATCCAAGTTTGCTGACGATACAAAGCTAGGTGGGAAAGTAAGCTGTGAGGAGGACATAAAGAGTCTGAAAAGGGATATCGACAGGTTCAGTGAGTGGGCAAGAATATGGCAGATGGAGTATAATGTGGGGAAATGTGAGGTTATTCACTTTTGTGGGAAGAATAGAAAAACAGAATATATTTTAAATGGTGAGAAACAATAAAATTTTGGTGTTCAGAGATTTCTGGGTGTCCTCGTACAAGAATCACAGAAAGTTAACATGCAGGTGCAGCAAACAATTATGAAGGCAAATAGCATGTTGGCCTTTATTGCATGGGGGTTGGAGTATAAGATTAAAGAAGTTTTCCGACAATTGTACTGGACTTTGATGTGACCTCACCTGGAGTAATGTGTACAATTTTGGTCTCCTTATCTAAGAAAGGGTGTACATGCCTTACAGGCGGTGCAACAAAGGTTCACTAGATTGATTCCTGAGATGAAGGCGTTGTCCTATGAGGAGAGATTAAGTAGAATGGGCCTATACGCTCTGGAGTTGAGAAGAATGAGAGTTTAGAAGATTGAGAGCAATACGATTCTGAGGGATTTGACAGGGTAGATGCTGAGAGGTTGTTTCCCCTGGCTGGATTGCCTCGAGCAAGGAGGCATCGTCTCAGGATATGGCGTCGGACATTTTAGTTTCGGACTGAGATGAGGAGAAATTTCCTCACTCAGAGGTTTGTGAATCTGTGGAATTCTCTCCCCCAGAGGGCTGTGGGTGTTGAACCGTTGACAATATTCATGGCTGAGATCGATAGAGTTTTGGACTCTTAGGGAATCCAGGGAAATGGAGATCGGGCAGGAAAGTTAATTTGAAGTCGAAAATCAGCCATGATCTTATTGAATTTGGGAGCTCACTGAAGAGGCCATATGGCCTACTCCCGCACCAATTCTTATGTTCTTGTCCTGCATCCATGGGAATGGAGCAGGCAGTGAGAACGGTCGGGGAGAGCGGGAGTGCATCTCTTCACTGACTGAGGCCCGGGGTTCAGGGAGGAGGAGATTTCTCTGAGCTGTTCACTCAATACCGAGAGCCGCCAACACGTTCCCGGGCCCAGAGAGAGGGAGAAGGCGATCGAGCACACACCCCTCACTCCACCCTAACTTCCAGCTCACTCCCTCCACACTCACTCATATTCGACTCCTTCCATCCTCACTCACATCCCCTCCCTCCACCCTCAATCACATCCGACTCTCTCCATCCTAACTCACATCCCGCTCTGCACGCTCACTCACATCCCCTCCCTTCACCCTCACTCAAATCCCCTGCCGTCCACCCCCATTCACACATCCCCCTCCCTCCACAGTCACTCACACATCCCCATTCGTCCAACCTCGGTCACATCCCACTCGATTCAATTTCACTCAAATCCCCCTCCCTTCACCCACACTCACATCCCCAACCCTCCACCCTCACTCACACCCCCTCCCTCCACCCACACTCACATCCCCTCCCTCCAAGTTTGCTCTCATTCCCCTCCCTCCACACTCACTCACATCCCCCACTATCCACACATACTCACACCCCCTCCCTCCACCCACAATCACATCCACCTCCTTCCACGTCCACCCACAACACCCTCCCTCCACACTCACTCCCATCCCAAACCGTCTAATTTCACCCAAATACCCCTCCCTGCACACTCACTCACATCCTGCTCCCTCTTCCCTCATTCACACATCACCACGCATCCCCATCCCTCCATCATCACTCACAATCCCCTCCCTCAACACTCATTCACATCCCATTACCTCCACTCTCACTCAAATACCCCTCCCTCCAACCACACTCATATCTCGCCCTCCACCCTCACTCACATCCCACTCCCTGCACCCTCATTCATACATCACGCTTCCTCCGCAATCACTCACATATCCCAAACTCTCCACCATCATTCACAACTCTCTCCCTCCACCCACACTCATTTCCCCCTCTCTCCACGCTCAGTCACACCCGCATCCCTTCACACACACTCACATCCCCTTCCCTTCACACTAACTCACACGTCCGCCCCCTCACTCGCAGCCCCTCTCTTCACCCTCATCACATCACCGTCACTCCACACTCACAACTCCCTCACTCGCATACACCTTCCTCCCCCTCAATAACACATCCCCCTCCCTCCACCGTCACACACATCCCATTCGCTTCACCGTCTCTCACACATCCCACTCCCTTCACACTCAATCACGTACCACTCCTTCCACCCTCAATCACATGTCCACCTCCCTCCACCCTCACTCGCACATCCCACACCCTTCATCCTCATTCACATCCCCCACCCTCCACCATCACTCACATTCCTCTCCCTCCACACTCACTCACACAGTCCCCTCCATACGACCTCACTCACACAGCTCCCTCCCTCCAACCTCACTCACATATCCACCTCCCTCCACCCTCACTCACACATCCCAATATCTTCACCCTCATTCACATCCACCACACTCCACCCTCACTCGTATGCCACACCCAACACACTCAATCACATCCCCCTCCTAACAGCATCAATCCCATTACCCTACAACTACCCTCATTCACACAACTCCCTCCCTACACCTCACTCACGCATCCCCCTCCCTCCAACCTCACTCACACATACCCCGCATTCCAACTCAATCACATATCCACCTCCCTCCACCGTCACTCACATTTCCCACTCCCACTGGCCTCACTGAAATCGCCCTCCCTCCACCCTCTCTAACATCCTCCTCCGTCAATCCGCACTCACATCTCCCTCCTTCCATCCTCACTCACTCAGCCCCCTCACTCCACCGTCACTCACAAATCCCCCTCCCTCCACCTTCACCCATATCCCTCTCACTCCACCTTCACTCACACATCCCCCTTCCTCCACCCTCACTCACACATCACCGTCCTTCCGCCCTCAATCACATCCCCCTTCCTCTACACTCACTCACACATCCAACTCCCTCCACCATCACTCAAACAGCCCACTCCCACCACCCTCACTCATACTTCACCTCCCACCTCCATCACAGAAACATCCCATTCCCTCCACCTTCACTCATACATCACCCTCCTTCCACCATCACTCAGTTACATCCTACTCCCATCATCCTCACTCACGTCCCGCCCTCCATGCTCAATGACATCCCCTTCCTCCACCCTCACTCAAATCCCCGGCCCTCCATCCTCACTCAAATCCCCGGCCCTCCATCCTCAGTCACACATAACCCTCCCTCCACACTCACTCAAACATCCACATCCGTCCAACCTCATTCACATCCCACTCCCACCAATTTTACTCAAATGCCCCTCCCTCCACCAACACTCACATCCCCTACCTCCACATGCACGCACATCCCCGTCCCCCCACGCACAATCACATTACCCTCCCTCCACACTCAATCACATGTGTCACACTCCACCGTTACTCACACATCCCACTCCCTCCACCATCATTCACATATCCCTCTCCCTCCTCTGTCACTCAAACATCCTGCTCCATCCATGCTCATTCACATCACCCTCCCTCCACCCAAACTCACACATCCCCCTCCTTTCAGAGTCACTCACACAAACCCCACCCTCCACGCTCACTCACAAATCCCCGTTCCTCCCCCTTACTCACATCCACCTCCCTTCACCTTCACTCACATATCCCACTCCCTCCATCCTCACTAAAACATCCCCCTCCCTCCACCCTCACTCACATCCACCTCCCTTCAGCTTCACTCACATATCCCACTCCTTCCATCCTCACGAACACATCCCACTCTCTCCACCGTAACTCACACAAACCGCTCCCTCCAACTTCTCCAACACATCCGCCTCCCTCCACCCTCATTCACATCCCCCTCCCTCCACCCTCACTCACACATCCCCCTCCATCCACCCTCATTCACATCCCCCTCTCTCCACCCTCACTCACATCACCCTCCCTCAGCCCTTACCGACATATCGCCCTCCCTCCATCCTCTCTAAAACATTCCCCTCTCTCCACCCACACTCTCATCACACTCCCTCAGCCCATACCGACATATCGCCCTCCCTCCACCCTCACACAAATATCCCCCCTTCAGCCCTTTCAGACATATTACCTCCCTCCCTCCATCCTCACTCAACATCCCCCTCCCTCCACCCTCACTCACACAGCCCCTCCATCCTCATTCACACACCCCCACCCTCCACCCTCATTCACATCCCCCTGCCTCCACCTTCACTCTGATCCCCTCCCTTCAATCTCACTAGTATTCCCCTCCATTCCCTCTCACTCACACATCCCACTCCCTCCACCCTCACACTCACCTCACTCCCTCGACCTTCAATGGGACATACCCCTCCCTCCACTCTCACTCACACATCACTCTCCCCCAGCGAGTGAGGCTGTAAGGAGGGAAATGTGTGGGTGGAAGGAGGGGGATATGAGTGAGGGGGATGTGAGTGCGTGTGGAGGGAGGGGTATGTGAATGAGTGTGGAATGACGGTGACGTGAGTGAGGGTGGAGCGAGGGGGATGCAAGTGAGGATGGAGGGAGTTGGTTGTGATTGACGGCGAAGGAATGGGGCTGTGTGAGAGAGCGTGGAGGGAAGGGGATTTATGAGTGTGGGTGGAGTGAGGGGGATGTTAGTGAGGATGGAGGGAGCTGGTTGTGAGTGATGGTGGAGGTATGGGGTGTGTGAGTGAGCGTGGAGGGAAGGGGGTGTGTTCGTGTGGGTGGATCGAGGGAGATGTGTCAGTGTGGGTGGAGGGAGGGGGATGTGAGTGTTTGTGAAGGGATGCGGGTATGACTGAGCGTGGAGAGATGGGGAAATGAGTGGACGGAGGGGGTTGTGAATGAGAGCGGAGGAAGTGGGATCTGAGTGATGGTGTAGGGACGGAGTTATGAATGATCGTGGAGACATGGGGATGTGTGAGTAATTGTGGAGGGAGGGTGATATGTGAATGGTGGTGGAGGGAGTGGGATGTGAGTGCAGTTGGAGGGAGGTGGATGTGATTGAGCGTGGAAGGCCGGATGTGAGTGAGGTTGGAGCGTGGAGAATGTGAGGGATGGTGGAGGGATGGGGATACGTGGGTGATTCTGGAGGGATGGTGATGTGTCAATGAGGGAAGAGGGAGGGGATGTGAGTGAGGGTGGAGGATGGGGTGTGAGTGAGTGTGGAGGGAGGGGGATGTGAGTGAACGAGGCGGGAGAGGGATGTGAGTGTGCGTTTGAGGGACGGGGATTTGAATGAAATTGGAGGGAGTGGGATGTGAATGAGTTTGGACGGATGGGGATGTGTGAGTGTGTGTGGAGGGAGGGTGTAGTGTGAATGAGGATGGAGGGACGGAGATTTGAGTGAGGATGGAGGGAGGGGATGTGAGTGAGTGTGGAGTGAGTTGGATGGGAGTTAGGGTGATCGAGGGGGATGTGAGCGATCGCCTTCTCCCTCTCTCTGGGCCCGGGAACGTGTTGGCGGCTCTGGGTATGGAGGGAGCAGCTCCGAGAAATCTCCTTCTCCCTGAACCCCGGGCCTCAGTCAGTGAGGAGCCGCACTCCCGCTCTTCCCGCCCGCTCTCCCGCCCGGTCTCACAGCCCGGTCCATCCCCTGCGTATCCACGTAAGAACATAAGAATTGATGCAGGCGCAGGGCGGTCACTCCAGTCAGTTCCGGAATTCAATAAGATCCTGGCTGATCATCGATGGCAAATTCACTTTCCTGCCCGATCCCCATTTCCCTTGAATCCCTTAGAATCCAAAACTCTATCGATCTCAGCCTTGTTCAACATCCACAGCCCTCTGGGGAGAGAATACCTCTGAGTGTGGTGGATATCTCAGTCCTAAATGTCCGACCCCTTATCCTGAGACTATGCCCCCTTGTTCGAGACTATCCAGCCAAGGGAAACAACCTCTCAGCATCGACCCTCTCAAGCCCTTAGAATTGTACATGATTCAAAAACATCACCTCTCATTCTTCTAAACTCCAGACTGTATAGGCCCATTCTACTTGATCTGTCCTCATAGAAAGACCCCCTCATCCCAGAAATCAATCTAGTAAACCTTCGTTGCACCGCCTGTAAGGCAAGTATACCCTTTCTTCGATAAGGAGAACAAAACTGTAAACAATACTCCAGGTGAGGTCTCACCAAAGCTCAGTACAATTGTAGGAAAGCTTCTTTACTCTGAGACTCCAGCTCCCATGCAATAAAGGCCAACATGCCATTTGCCTTAATATTTATTTTCTGTACCTGCATGTTAACTTTCTGTGTTTCTTGTACCAGGACGCACAGATCTCTCTGAACGCTAAAATGTAATTGTTTCTCAACATTTAAAATATTCTGTTTTTCTATTCTTCCCACTAAAGTGAATAACATCACATTTCACCACATTATGCTCCATTTGCCACCTTCTTACCCACTCACTAAACCTGTCTATTCCCCTTTGCAGACTCTTTATGTCCTCCTCAAAGCTTACTTTCCCACCTAGCTTTGTATCGTCAGCAAACTTGGATACATTACATTCGGTGTCTTCATCTAAGTCATGAATATAGATTGTAAATAGCTGAGGCCCAAGCACTGATCCTTGTGCAACTCCACTAGTTAGAGCCTGCCAACCTGAAAATGACCCGTTTATCCCCACTCTCTGTTTTCTGTCCGTTAATCAATCCTCAATCCATGCTGATATATTACCCCCAATCACATGAGCACTTATCTTGTGTAACAACCTTTTATGTGGCAAATTATCGAATGCATTTTGAAAATCCAAATATACAACCTCCACTGGATCCCCTTCATCTACCCTGCGAATTTACATCTGCAAAAAACTCCAATAGAGATTCTCATATGAGAGTGACTTCCGCCCTTTCTGTCAGTTCAAAACATGTGGGGGCGGTTCTGTGAGTGGGAACAGGCCCTGATTGGCGGGTGGGGGTATCAATCATTTGTTTTGAACCAATGGAAGGGGCGGATTCAGTGAGGGACATAAATTTCTGTAGCGAGGGAAATTATCGATTAGATTCTCATCCACACCGTCAGTATTGGTCTCATTTTCTGCCCTTCCAGAATTAGATCTCCCGGTGAATGACGGAGTGATTCAGTAAAGTCCACAGCTGGAAGTAAACAGGGATTGGAGACTGAGGAACAACAGCAGGTGAACCAGCACAGGATTGTGAGAGCAGCAACCAGAGAGAACCCTTCCGATTCAAAGAGCTTCCATAGATCGACTGGGGAGTAATGTAAGAGAAAGTCCCATTTCTTCAGATAAACACTGGTCCTGTAGACAGTCCACAAAGCTTCGGGGGGAAATTGTGAGAATGAGACTGGGAGAGTCTAATCACCGAGGACAATTATTCAGCATGAGGCCGTGCAATGTAATGTGAAGTGAGATCAGTGTCTGTCTCAAAACACACAGTCACAAATTAATCTTGTGTGTGTTTTAGAGAAAAGGGGTTTGATCTAAGAGGTGACTCCAGTCTGAGGCAAAGCCCAGCAGATATACAGTGTCTCCGCCCCCAGTTCCAACTCGGAAACAACCCACCTTTATGACCCCCATAATATCGATATTACACTGTGTGTTAATGTTGTACCAGACAGTGTAACTGAATTCAAATATACTTCATATCCAACTATCAAAATCAATCATCTTACAATTCTGAACTGGATACTGGGTTTAACTTAATGTTATTTCCCATCAGTAAATCTATTTCTGGATTTCACAATTGAAGTTGAATTAAATGATTATCACTTAAATATAAACTGGTGATAAAATGATACGTAAATCGTATTCTAATAATGATTTGTAAAATTTCTTCCGATTGATTATTCTGTGTGTTGTCAGAATAAATGTTCTGGGTGATCACATGATCCAGCTCTCGGGCTCGGCCGAGGGGTCGTTTTATTAAACTGAGAGTGATGTTTGTCCCGATATAATTCAGATTCATTTCTGTGCTCTTTCATCACAATTACCTGATTATTATGGGGTCTGCTTTTAGTAGAAAATATAAACACCATCTTAAACACTAACTGGAGTTTCCAGAAATGTCGTTTATCCAAATTTTGTAACATTCCAGATGTACAAAGAATGTGACGATCAGATGTTTCAGTAATTTAAATGTTAACAGTTACAGGTTTAGATGGTTTAAGACAATCAGATTTTGAGAGCAGGCGGTGTCTGCTTTTAACAATGTGACTGTTTTATCGAAGTCCTTCTGTGGATGCGGTGCTGCTTAATGTTCTGTCGAGCTGGAACTGATAGTGAATTCAGTAAAGCCCCAATATCAGTTCTTGTGGTGTAAAAAATCCGTTGCTGGAATCGCAGCTTCATGGTTCGAAAAATTGTCTGAATGTTCAGGGTTAATCTTCGTCTTTCCGAAACTCCAAACACGTGATGGTGTTTTTGTTATGTCCTTTTCAGTAACTTTGGTTGAGTGAGTTCCTCTATTGCCAGGGTAACAATCTGTCAGATCTCAGTACAAGAGGCGTTGGTTCCAACTTATATCCGAAAGACCATGAAACATTCAGTGTAAACTCTTATCTATATATTCAGACCATGAAACATTCAGTGAAAAGTCCTATCTATATATTCAGACCATGACACGTTCAGTGTAAACTCCTATCGATATATTCAGACCATGAAACATTCAGTATAAACTCATATCTATGTATTCGGCATACCAGGAGTAGATACGATTAAAAAATTTGAAGAGTTGTTATTAATCCAGAAAAATAATATTAAAGTACAGCAGTAGGTTGTGCAGATATGTACAATTCATAAGACTTTCTGTTGCCATGGTTTAATAATACTTTTCTGAAATTGATAACTCCTGTGTGAATACTTATTTAATGGAGATTATTATTCCACGAGTTATTCAGTCCTCCCAGCACTGCTGGTATTATAGTGAACATTCACACATGTCCGCCTCCCATTCTGGCCTGTTTCAACAAACAGTGAGAACACATTCCAGTTCATCTGGCCCAGTATGAGCAAGGCCATCGAGATGCACTAGTGATGAAATAAAAGTCTTATTTCTAACGCACACTTCCTGTAAGTGTCACACTTAATGCTGCACTCGTCTCCTGTCACATTCACTTCCTGTTACACATCAAACTTCATAATTCAGAAATTAAACTTGTAGAATAACCTCTTGCTCCCTGTCAGTGGTGTCTAGGTGTGGGTGTGGGGTCGGGTCAGTGTGGTGTGGGTCCGGGTCAGTGGTGTTTGTGTGTGGGGCCGGGTCAGTGAGTTCTGGGTGTGGGGCGTGGTCAGTGGGGTGTGTGTGTGGGGCCGGTTCAGTGGAGTGTGGGTGTGGGGCCGGGTCAGTGGGGTGTGGGTGTGGGGCCGGGTCAGTGGGGTGTGGGTGTCGGGCCGGGTCAGTCCGGTGTGGGTGTCGGGCCGGGTCAGTGGGGTGTGGGTGTGGGGCCGGGTCAGTGGGGTGTGGGTGTCGGGCCGGGTCAGTGGTGTGTGGGTGTGGGGCCGGGTCAGTGGGGTGCGGGGCCGGGTCAGTGGTGTGCGGGTGTGGGGACCGGTCGGCGGGGTGTGGTGTGGGGCCGGGTCAGTGGGGTGTGGGGCCGGGTCAGTGGGGTCTGGGTGTGGGGCGTGGTCAGTGGGCTGTGGATGTCGGGCCGGGTCAGAGGTCTATGAGTGTGGGGCCAGTTCAGAGTGGTATGGGTCTGGGGCCGGGTCAATGGGGTATGGGTGTGGGTTCGAGCCAGTGGGGTATGGGTGTGGGGCCAGTGAAGTATTGGTCTGTGGCCTGGTCAGATGGGTATGGGTGTGGGGCCTGATCAGTGGGGTATATGCCTGGGCCGTGTCAGGGGGTATGAGTGTGCGGCCAGGTCAGTGGGGTGTGGGTGTGTGGCCGGGTCAGTGGGGTATGGGCGCCTGGTCCGGTCAGTGGGATATGGACACGGGTAAGGATCAGTGGGATACAGGTATAGGGCCAGTTCAGTGGGATATGGGTATGGGGCCAGGTCAGTGGGGTATGGGTGTGGGGCCGGGTCAGAAGGTTATGGGTGTGGGGCCGGGTCAGAGGGGTATGGGTGTGGCGCAGGAGCAGAGAGGTATGTGTGTGGGGCCGGGGCAGTGAGGTGTGTGTGTGGGGCCAGGTCAGTGAGTTATGGGTGTGGGGCCGGGTCAGATGGGTATGTATGTGGGGCCTGGTTAGTGGGGTATGTGTCTGGGCCGTGTCAGGGGGTATGGGTGTGGGGCCAGGTCAGTGCGGTGTGGGTGTGGGGCCGGCTCAGTGGGGTATGGGCGCAAGGCCGGGTCAGTGTGTTGTGGGTGTGGGGTCGGGTCAGTGGGGTATGGGCACGAGACCGGGTCAGTAGTGTATGGGTGTGGGGCCAGGTCAGTGGGATATGGCTGTGGGGCCAGGTCAGTGCGGTGTCAGTGTGGGGACAGGTCAGTGGGGTATGGGTGTTGGGCCAGGTCAGTGGGGTATGGGTGTGGGGCCAGGTCAGTGGGGTATGGGCAAGGGTCCGGATCAGAGGGGTACAGGTGTGGGGCTAGGTCAGTGACATATGGTTATTGGGCCAGATCAGTGCGGTATGGGTGTGGGGCCGGGTCAGAGCGGTACGGGTGTGGGGCCGAGTCAGTGAGGTATGGGTGCGGTGCCGGGTTAGTGAGGTATGTGTGTGGGGCCGGTTTAGTGAGGTATGTGTGTGGGGCCAGAACAGAGGGGTTTGTGTCTGGGGCCGGGTTAGTTGGGTATGGGTGTGGGGCCGGGTCAGTGAGTAATGGGTGTGGGGCCGGGTCAGTTGGGTATAGGTGTGGGGCCTGGTTAGTGGGGTATGTGTCTGGGCCGTGTCAGGAGGTATGGGTGTGGGGCCAGATCAGTTGGGTATGGGCGCGTGGCCCGGTCAGTGGGGTATGGCTTTGGGACCAGGTCATTGGGATACGGGTGTGGGGCCAGGTCAGTGCGGTGTCGGTGTGGGGACAGGTCAGTGGGGTATGGGTGTTGGGCCAGGTCGGTAGGGTAGGGTGTGTGGCCAGGTCGATGGGGGAGGTTGTGGGGCCAGGTCAATGGGGTAGGGTGTCGGACCAGGTCAGTGGGGTATGGGTGTAGGGCCAGGTCAGTGTTGTATGGGTGTTGGGCCAGCTCAATGGGGTATGTGAGGTATGGGCGCGTGGCCCGGTCAGTGGGGCATGGGTGTGCGGCCAGGGAGGTGTGGTATGGGTGTGGGGCCAGGTCAGTGCGGTGTCGGTGTGGGGACAGGTCAGTGGGGTATGTGTGTGAGGCCAAGGCAGTGGGGTGTTGGTGTGTGGGGCCACGTCAGTGTGGTATGGGTGTGGGGCCGGGTCAGAGGGTAAGGGTGTGGCGCCGGGTCAGAGGGTATGGGTGTGGTGCCGGGTCAGTGCGGTGTATGTGTGGAGCCAGTTTGGTGAGGTAAGGGTGTGGGGCCAGGTCAGTGGGGTACGGGTGTGGGGCCAGGTCGGTGGGGTAGGGTGTGGGGCCAGGTCAGTGGCGTATGGGTGTCGGGCCAGGTCAGTGGGGTATGGGTGTGGGGCCAGGTCAGTGGGTTATGGGTGTGGGGCCAGGTCAGTGGGGTATGGGTGTGGGGCCAGGTCACTGGGTATGGGTGTGGGGCCAGGTCATTGGGGTATGGGTGTGGGGCCAGGTCAGTGAGGTATGGGTGTGGGGCCACGTCAGTGGGGTATGGGTGTGGGGCCAGGTCAGTGGGATACATGTGTGGGGCGAGGTCAGTGCGATATCGGTGTGGGGTCAGGTCAGTGGGGTATGTGTGTGAGGCCAAGGCAGTGGGGTGTTGGTGTGTGTGGCTAGGTCGGTGGGGTATGGGTGTTGGGCCAGGTCAATGTGGTATGGGTGTTGGGCCAGGTCGGTGGGGTAGGTTGTGGGGCCAGGTCAATGTGGTGTGGGTGTGGGTTCGGGTCAGTGAGGTTTGAGCGCGTGGCCCGGTAAGTGGGGTATGGGTGTGGGGCCAGGGAGGTGGGGTATGTGTGTGGGGCTAGGTCAGTGCGGTGTGTCTGTGTGTGGGGCTAGGTTGGTGAGGTAAGGGTGGGGCCACGTCAGTGTGGTATGGGTGTGGGGCCGGTTCAGTGGGTATGGGTGTGCGGCCGGGTCAGTGATTTATGGGAGCGTGTCCGGATCAGTGGTGTATGGGCGCGGAGTCGTGTCAGTGTGTATGGGTGTGGGGCCAGGTCAGTTGAATATGGGTATGAGGCCAGGTAAGTGCGGTATGAGTGTGGGGCCGGTTCAGAGTGGTATGGGTGTGGCGCCGGGTCAGTGGGGTATGTGTGTAGGGCCGGGTCAGTGGGGTGTGGTTGTGGGGCCAGGTCGGTGGGTATGGGTGTGGGTCCAGGTCAGTGCGGTGTGTGTGTGTGCGTCCAGTTTGGTGAGGTAATGGTGTGGGGCCAGGTCAGTGGGGTATGCGTGAGGGGCCAGGTCAGTGGGGTAGGATGTGGGGCCTGGTCAGTGGGGCATGGGTGTTGGGCTAGGTCAGTGGGGTAGGATGTGGGGCCAGGTCAGTGGGGTATGGGTGTTGGGCCAGGTCAGTGGGGTATTTATTGGTGATCACTGTTATGAAACATTATTTCATTATGTGTGTATCTGACGCCGCTTCAGATGTCTGGTTCCTGAACTGAGTTTTCTGCTCATTCTTTCACATCTCCTTCTCTGCTTCACATGGATGAATTCACTGACTGTCACTGGACTTCGCTGTGAAATGAAATGTTTTGATGTTATGTTGTCTCAGTTTGCACTGTCCCTGTTGGAATCAGAACCCTTCTGTAGATTATACGTGTAATTTTGGTGTTTTGTTAATTGAACAATCCCGCCATCTATCACTTCACTTCATAATTACAGGAGAAGGAATCTCAATTATTGTGAGATCTGCCTGGGAGAGGCATTTGATTCTGTTTATTCCATGATTTGCAGAGGAAGTGAACAGTGTAGGTGAACAGGTGGAGAATTGGATGATCGGTAGAAATTTTAAACGATTCCACAGAGGCTTCACTATTTAACAAATTGACACTGAAAATAGGATCGGTGGAACCCGGGGCTGGTGAACAGAATGCAGGCACAGGATGATAGGATTTAATCGGATATGAAAATCTACTTTGGAAAGAGTGTAGAGTGAGTGATAGAGAGGGCGATTGAGAGGGAAAGCGAGAGGCTGTTGTGTGAATAATTCATCAGAATGAACTGCTGAAACTTCCAGTACAATTAAACAGAGAAAATGTGATTTGAAGGTGTTATTATGATGCGGTCAGTTTGGGTGAGTTTTTATTGTGGGACTCGCTCCTCATGTTTATATCCCTCAGGTCCTCAGTCTGTTTTTGTGAATGTTCCTTGTTTTCCAACTTGACACTAAACATAATTAGAATTTGCTTAAATGATAGAATCAGTAATTTCTTGATCATAATGAAATATTCGGATTCTGTATTTTTAAAGCTAGCCTGAATTCAATAAACAACGTGGTTGATTTGATTAATTATTTTCATTTTAAGTTTAATTGAATGTGCAAATTAAATTTATTTTGGACATTTTATACCCAACACATGTTCCCCGACACCAATAACCACATAAATGAACTGTTGAATGTATTAGTTGGATTGTGTTCGTGGGAGCGATAGATTAGATTTCATATAACACTCTGCTGCAGTCTCTCCCTGTGAATCCCAGCCTATCCTCCCACTGCAATGAATCCTCTGTCTCCTCGTCGGTTCCTTCAGTTTGTCCGTTTTCCCAAACCATCTGCTCCTCACTCACCTCCAGCCCGCATACGTTCATCTACACTACTCTTTTCCTGGACTCCTTCCCAATCTCACTCACTGTCGACTCTATTAAACCAGAGCAACACACAAGCTGCTTCTTCCCCTGTCCCCTCAACTTCCTCACCTTTCCTTCTCCTTCCCCGTCCGTTTGGAACCCAAATGCGGCTTTAATCCGATGGATTGCCGGTGTTCAAAACCCTTTCTCCCTTCCCCACCGCACTGTGCCCTCACGCAGCCCTTCCATTGGATTCGGTGCTCACTTTATTCATTTCCTGTATTCATCTCCCAATTCGTTATTGATCATTGTGTTTAAAAAAAAAACATCTCTCTGCCCGAAAGCGCTGCCCAGGTCAATGAATCACTTTCCACCCTTCGATGCAGCAACAAAGCGGGAAATTTCACCCCAGATCCTCTCAAACTGCTGCTTTGGCTCCAGGTCTGATCAGTAATTTCTCTGCTTCCTTTTCTCTCTCTTACAGTTAACTTGGTGGCGATTGTGATCCTGTCCCGAGGAAAGTGCGGTCTCTCCAAATGTATCAGTCGCTACCTGGTGGGAATGGCAGTGGCCGATCTCCTGGTCGTTATCACTGGTCCGATATTGACGGTGATTAATGTGATGTATTTCCCACGGTCATTCCTGGACATTACTCCTGTGTGCAGCTTTATTAGGTTCTTGGGTTTTGCAACCACGGTGGTTTCTGTCTGGCTCACAGTCGCTTTCACCTTTGATCGATTTGTGGCCATTTGTTGCGAGAAGCTGAAAACTAAATATTGCACCGAGAGAACGGCGGCTGTGGATCTGGGAACAGTGAGTATGCTGGGCTGTTTAGAAAGTGTCCCCACGTACTTTATATATGAACCTCAATTTATAATTGATAATGTTCCCTGATTTTGTGTGGGTAAACCGAGCTTCCGTACTTCCCCCGCATGGGCCGCATTTGACATGTTTCACCTCATTTTAACCCCTTGTCTCCCGGTCTGTCTGATTTTTCTGTTCAATGTTCTGACTGTCAGGCGTATTTTAGTGTCCAGTCTAGTCCGCAGGGGACTCCGGGGCCGCAGCAATGGAGAGAATCAAAGTGATGCAGAGATGGAGAACCGAAAGAAATCCATCATTTTACTCTTCAGTATATCGGGCAGTTTTATACTGTTGTGGCTGACACAGGTTGTCTTTTACATTTACATGTGAATTGCAGACATTCGGTCATTTTACTCTCACACTGACCCTTGTTATATCACAAATCACTCATCAAAGATGCTGCAGCTTCTCAGTTCGTGCACAAACACGTGTATTTATGTCCTGACCCAGACTAAATTCAGAGAAGAGCTGAAGAACGGGGTGAAATACCCACTCAATCTAATTGTTAAATAAATGAAACGATAGAAAGAGCTGAAGGGTTTCAAGCACTAGAACTAAATCCCATTTCATTCTCCATCCCCTACACTTCCCAGCGGATAGAAATTATATTTTATATTATCAGCACAGAGTCCTGAAATGATGTGAAATCTGATTCTGATGTTATATTGTATTGATAATCTGACCAATTGAGACAGCATTTACTCCACAGACGACACTTGAATTTTTGCTCGAAATGTCAGCACGAAGGAGCTCAGCTGGACTTGAATTAAATCACCACCCCGATAAATGGGCAAAGCTGGGAATTAAAGTAGCTGTTTAGGGTCTAATTGGAATTTGCGCACTCCATATAAATGGAGAGGGAGAAAGGGAGAGAGAGCAGAGAGGGAGAGACATAGAGCGAGAGACAGAAAGAGAGAGAGAGAGACAGTCAGAGAGAGATAGAGAGAGAGACAGAGCCAGAGAGAGGCAGACAGAGCGAGTGAGACAGAGCGAGAGAGAGGCAGACAGCGAGAGACAGACAGAGCGAGACCGATAGAGAGAGAGACAGAGAGAAAGAAAGACAGAGAGAGACAGAGAGAGCGAAAGACAGAGGGAGAAGACAGACAGAAAGAGGCAGACAGAGAGAGTGAGACAGACAGAGAGGGTCAGACAGAGCGAGAACGACAGAGAGATGGAGAGAGACAGACGGAGAGAGGCACACGGACAAAAAACATGTAACGATTTAAAAAGCGCAGAAAATTAAGACAGATTCACATAAAAGGCAGAGAATGTGAGAGAGATCGTAATAAATAAGGGCAGAGACAGAGTTATTCAGCGATGCAGAGAAATAAAGAGAGAGTTATTAAGACAGGAGAGAAAAATAAAGACAGAAAGAAAGCACATATATTATGAGAGAGAGAGAGAAAGCAGACATGGATGGAACGAACGAGAGACATTGATAAAGAATTACAACGTGATAGAAACGGAGAGGTAAATAGACGGAGGAAATCCATTTAAAATAACTAGAGACTGAGGGAGAGGCAGAGCAGGGGAGTGTAAGACATAAAGAGACAGTAACAGAAAGAGAGAAAGTGGAATAGAAAGCATGGAGACTAATAGAAAACAGGAGAGGGGGAGAAATACAAAGATTAAAACAGATATTGAAAGAAATGCAATGAAATACAGAAACAGATGCAAAGAAGAGATCGAAAAGTAAACTAGAAACAGAGAGAAAGAAGTAAACAGAAGCAGAGCTGGAGAGAGTGAGAAACAGACAGAATGAAATAAAGACAGATGAAAAGGGAAGCAGCAAGAAATAGAGAGAAATAAAAGGGAAAAGTAGATCCACAGGGAGAAACAAAGACAGAGATAGACAGAGGAAAACAGAAAGAGAGAGAAGGATACGGAGAGAGAGGTGGAAAGATAAAAAGACAGATGAAGTCAGAGAGAGAGAGAGAGAGAGAGAGAGAACGAGAGAGAACGAGCGAGAGAGACAGGGAGGCAGATGGGAAAAAAGACAGAGAAGGCAGAGAGAGGATATAGGCAGCGACAAACAGACCGAGAGAGAGAGAAAGGGAGGCGTACAGATAAAAACTAAGAGTAACAGAAAAAGATCGAGAGATAAACAGCGACAGAGACTGAAATTACAGTAGAAGTGGAAATAACAAGATAGAAAAACACTCAGAAAATAAACAGAGATCAACCATATAAAAAGAGAACAGACAGGGTGAAACATGGACAAACATATAAAGTGACAGGAGGGTAGAGACGGGAGTGAAAATAGGTCTCAGAAAGCATTAAATAAACAAAGAAACTGTGTAATCAGCCTGGAATGTGTGAGAGTGCTGACCAGCAGAACAGCAGCAGATGAAGCAGGCCAGACAGTTCATGTTTGTTCTGGGGTAACACTCTTGTGGATTTAATTTTGACATTTCTAAAGATGATGCCTGGAGGCTGCAGAATAAAGTCACTCAGTCTTGTGTACCTGACCCTGACCGTTGCTTACTGCAGGAGTTTCCCAGCTGCTCTGTGTAGTAAATAATCATACGATAAACGAAAGCCTGAGACTAAATCGGCTTCATCATGTCTGAAGGAAAGTGACGATTAAAAGGTGGAAGGGCTGTTGAAAGGATTGTTAATGACACATTGTAAAAGATCAGACAGCAGAGGATAGATCACCATAGCAATAATAACGATTCCAGGGGGGCTAGAGGTCGTTTGAACTCCTGCCGACTTAACTTGGTTACGTTGTGGACACTGAGAGAAAACAAGTGAAGTGTCAATCAATCGTGGGTTGTATTTTTAGGAACCTATTGTTGACAAGCCAGCGTCCCAGAGGTGTTGTTCTGTGTAGAAACGGTCTTTAAAAGCTGGGCAGAAGTTGAGTGGAGTTAGACACAGATCCACCATAACTGCTCCAACCTCACTTTTCGCTTCCTGGCAGCACCACCTCACCTGGAATCTTCCTGACTGCTCGCTGCCTCCCAGCTTGATGCCTCGATGCTGGTTTATAGATTGCCTGTGAAGAAGATGACCTGGATATAAGAAAAAGTCACGCGACACGACAACGGTATCCATCAAAATACCTGGAATCTTCTCGGCAAGCTTGAGCCAACCATCAGTACATAACTTTCGTTATGGACTAACTCTAAGATAGACATTTGATTTCCAAACGGTTATGCATTTTGAGAATTGAGAATGTGTTGTTTTATTTTTGTTAAAGCAATTCTAAATCGGACATAAACCCAAGGTGTTGTTTAAATTCTAATGTCATTTCTTTTTCTATTGAATTAATAATAAATGATTGTTTTCGTTATAAAGCCATAGTTTGTGCCTAAAGTTTGTTTAGGAAAAAGAGCATCGTGGAGATAAAAATTAATTGCCCCAAATTAAAGTAAAAACCACTTTGCACCTTTTTGCTCCTCCATCTGGACCATGTGTAACTTTCCCAGCGAGCTGCCGGATTCTCTAATAAATCACACTGTAGCTTTACCTCTGCTGCAGTGATAATATACTGGACAGGGTCCCGCAGCACTCTCCTGTTCTGTTTCTGTTACAAATACTGTTATTGTTTCAGATTGAAGAAAAATATGAATAATGGAGAAATGAATTAAATCCCAGATCAGAACGACATTCAGATTGAGTCCAATTTTACTCTGATTTATTTAATAGAAGCTAGAATTGCATTCTCTACACAAAATGGCTAATCGGACCTTTCCTCCGAATGTCTGCTCTCTCCTTTTGTTGAACCATTACGTCCAAATAACCAAATGTTAATCTTTTTTTTGCCGAAGTTCACATTTGGTGTTTAATTCCCTCACTGAACCGCTGTCTTTGTGTTAAACACCAGCCAGTGCGATTTTCACTCAGTTTGTATCTTTAACTGTAATGCAACAGTGATTTAACAGGGACAGCAAATTAACCCTTTCCGTATCTCTCACCAGAACAAGCTTCTCCTTGTCCCTCAGTAAGATGGCTGTCTTACTGGTGACCATTTAGATTCAAGGTCAGAGGGACCATATTGATTAAAATTCATTGCGGCCTTGTCCCTCAGTTAGATGGCTGCCTTACCACTCAGTCAGATGGATGCCCTATTGACGGCCATTTAGTTCAAGGATCAGGCCGGCAATTTTCTTTAAGCTTCATGGCGGCCAATTTTCTCAATATAACCATCTTGCCCTCCAAGTAAGTTGGCCGCCTTACTGCTGAGTAGGATTGCCGCCTGACTGGTGGCCATTTTTTTTCACGTTCACGGCGTTGAAGATGTTGTTCATGGTTTCATTGAAGGTACGGTGCAAGAGGAGGCCATTCAGCCCATTGTGCCTGTGCCAGCTCTTTGAAAGCGCTATCCAATTAGTCCCATTTCCCGCTCTGCTTTTCCCCAACTGCCCTTATGGAAGCTTTGTAACAGTAGTTGTAATAATACACATATACTAATATATAAACAAATTGATGTTATAGCAGTTGCTGTAATATATAAATACAAGTTGTTGTTGTCGACAAAGATTGTCTCTCAATCTTTTACTCTTTAGATTCTTCTCCTTTATAAACTGGGCTTTGTTTCCGTGTAAATGAATGTTGCTGAGTGATTGACCCTGTAACTGAGTGAGGGATCATGCTGTGTATTAGGTTTTTTAAAAAACTTTTTCGCTTTGGCTCTTTTATATGTCATGAATTTATTTGAACTCTTTGGCTGATTGGAAAAAGCCACAAACTGTAAGTTGAATACAAACTATAGGCTTTTTATCCACTGCGAATTAAAACAAGAGAAAAGAGCAAAGGGAAAGTTCGTTCACCTTTGCAAACTGCAGCATAAAGGGTGAAGTAGCAAAAAATGCCCGGGCTTTTTGTCCCCTGCTCCAGAAACAGAAGAGAAAATGAGCACAGGGGCAATTTGGACCCAGCAGCAAACACGAACTAGGACAGGCTGACAGACCAGCACTTTTTAGGGGAGGGGTGAGGGGGAGTGGGTGAGTGAGGGAGTGAGTGGCAAAGCAGGAGATGAAAACCGTGCAAACTTGTATTGGAGAGAGAGAAGCAACTTGTGCTGTTCAGTCTGCCCGAGCATCTTTCTGTCTCTCTCTCTCTCACAACATTTCTCTCTTTTCTTTTGATTCTCTGCTTTGTAACTGGGGATTTTGTTTGTCAGTGGTGTTTGCTGAGAGATTGCCTGCCTGTGTAATGGAGTGAGTGAGTGAGTGTGAATGTGTATGTGTGAGTGAGTGTGAGGGAGCTCTGGGCTCTTGCTGTGCCTTTTCAATCACTTGCTTTGTTTTTAATCAATTGCTTTTCACCATCTCTCTCCCTACAGCGGATATTTTTTTGTGGAAATGCTGTAACATGAAGATGTGGAAAGACAATTTTTGGGAGGAGGATGAATCCTTGGACAAGAGGCTTTCTCTCCACAGCGAACTGACCGAGGCCTTCACCACAGGCTGCACTCAATGTGGCTCACGTGAGATTTGCCTGGGTCACTGTGGGATCACTGGGAGCACTGTGGGATCACGGGTTGCTGTAGGATTACTAGGACACTTCAGGTTCACTGTGACATTGTGGGATTACTGTGACACTGTGGGATCAGTGGATCATCGTGGAATTATTGGCTGACTGAGGGATCACTGGGACAATGGCCTCCATTTTATTTAAGATGGCCGCCTTACTGGCACCATTTTGTTTCAGCTTCGTGGCGTTACCGGAGAAATTACTTTACCCATTCTATGTAATATATAAATATTTTGTACATATATATATATATATATATATATTGATATAAATATGTACAAAGAAAGTCTCTGCAACTTTTACACAAATGCAGTTTGGATCCTGGGACCTCTGGGTGCTCCGTGCAATCACTGGGTGCACTGTGAGAACACTGGCTGCACTGTGGGATCATTGGGATCACTTTGAGAGCACTGGGACACTCTGGGATTACTGGGACACTCTGGGATCACTGGGACACTTTGGATCACTGGATGCACTGTAGGATCACTGGGTCACTCTGCGATCACTGTGGGATCACTGGGTGAACTGTGGGTCACTGGGACACTGTGGATCAATGGGGCACTCTCACTGGTTGCACTTTGGGATCACTTGCTCACTGTGGGAACTCTGTGGGATATTTCCTTACCCAGGCGGGCCGAAAGGACCCTGTCTCTCTGCTGTACATTCGATGCAATTCCATGTAGTGTACAAATATAGATAATGTTGTTATTGTTGTTGTAGTAAAACAGGGAATCCCGGAGACACTGATTTACCCAAATGGGCCGAATGGTCTCTTTCTTGCCGTGCTATAGTCTATGCAATATATATATATATATATATATACAGATATATTTTCTTTTCCAATAAGGATCTGGTTGAACTTTACAGTAAAACTGTTGTCTTACTGCTACTATGTGTTTATTCTCTTACTGTTTCACCAATTTGTTTGGCAGCTAAAGTCTAAAACAAGGTCCAGTGTCGTGTGAATCTGTCACCCTCTGAAGAGCAGGCACTATTAGGCACTGGATAGAACGAGTGGCTGACATAATCTGAAGGGCTTTCACTGTTCATTACCTGGAGCCATTCAAATGTTACATTGATATCAGGACAAACGGAAACACTGAGACATTGGGATTGAAGCCTCACCTAACAGAGGAGCTGCTTTTTCAAGCTTAGAAATACAGCTGATTTTAAATCAGCAAAATTTCACTTCGTTAAAGTAGGTAAAAGGCAACTATCTCTGAACTGTCGCCACTATCTGAAAAACACAGACATTTTATTGATCGGGGAATAATGATCTTGTTCAAACTTTACAAAATAAAAAAAAACAATTGTAATCGTTTTAATATAACGATCCGATGTAAAGCATTCTCCAACCAAACAAAACCACCAAGCATTCCCAGGATATTGAGAGATTATGTGAGTGGGTAAAACTGTGGCAAATGGAGTTCAATGTGGGGAAATGTGCGGTCATCCACTTCGGATCTAAGAAAGATAGATCAGAGAGTTTTCTAAATGGTGAGGAGCTCGGAACTGTGGAGGAGCAGAGAGATTTAGGGATCAAAGTACAGAGATCATTAAAAGCTAGTGGACAGTTACGAAATTAATTAAAAGGGCAAATAGAATGTCGGACTTTATTTCAAGAGGGCTGGAATATAAAGGGGTGGAAGTTATGTTCCAGCTGTACAGAGCTCTGGTTAGAGCCCATCTGGAGGACTGCATTCAATTCTGGGCACTGCACCTCAGGAAGGATATATTGCCCTTGGAGGGGGTGTAGCGCCGTTTCACAAATATGATATCGGGGCTAAAAGAATTAAATTATGAGGACAGGTTGCATAGACTAGGCTTGTATTCCCTTGAATATAGAAGATTAATGGGTGATCCAATTGAAGTGTTTAAGATGATGAAAGGAGTTGCTCGGTTAGAGAGAGTGAAACTACTTCCTCTGGTGGGGAATCCAGAACAAGGGGGCATAACCTTAAAATTAGTGGTGATGTCAGGAAGCACTTCTTCACATAAAGGATCATGGAAATCTGGAACTCTCTCCCTCAAAAAGCTGTTAAGGCTGGGGCTCAATTGAAAGTTCATGAAATGTGTTTGATAGATTGTTGTTAGGTAAGGATATTTAGGGTTACGGAGCTAAGGCGGATAGATGGAGTTAAGGTACATATCTAATTGAATGGCCGAACAGGCTCAAGGAACTGAATAGCCTCCTACTGTTCCTACCTAAAAGGCTCGTGGGGCTGAACGGCGTCCAGTTCCTGTATAACAGACACGAAGGGCTGAATGACCTAGCCCTATTCACATGCAATAGGCTCGATGTGCTGAATGGCCTTCAGTTCCCGTACAACAGGCTCGAGAGGCTGAATGGACTCCGCCTGTTGCTATGTAACAGGCTTGAGGGGCTGATTGGCCTTCAGTTCCGGTATATCATGCTCGAGGGACTGAATGGCCTCTTCCCGTTCCGACTTATCAGGCTCGAGGGGCTGAATGACACCCAGTTCCTATTTAACAGGCTCGAAGTGCTGAATGGCCTCTTCCTTTTCCTGTGCAATATCCTTGAGGGGCTGAATGGTCTCTTCTAACTGTGTAACAGGCTCGAGGGGCTGAATGGCCTCCTTCTCTTCCTGTAGAACAGCGTTGAGGTACTTGCCGCTATTATGTCCAAGATGGCTGCCGTAATAACCGCCATTTTGTCCAAGAGCGCCTCCGTACTTCCCGCCAGTTTGACCAAGATGGCCGCCGCACTTGCAGCCGTTTTGTCCAAGATGGCCGCCATACCTGCCGCCATTTTGTCCAAGATGGCCGCCGTGCTGCCGACATTTTGTCCAATATGGCCGCCTACTTACTGCCTTTTTGACCAAGATGGCCGCCGTACATGCGGCCATTTTGTCAAGATGGCCGCTGTGGAATTAGTCTCGGTGGAGTTAAGAAGCACCAAGGGGCATAACACACTGGTGGAAGTTTTCAATAGGCCTCTAAGCAGTAGTGGTAATGTTGGGGACAGCATCAAAAAGGAAATGAGAGATGCATGTAACAAGGGTACTTCAATAATCATGGGTGATTTTCATCTACATATAGACTGGCTAAACCCAAATCACCATCATACTGTGGAGGATGAATTCCTGGGGTGTGTACGAGATGGTCTTTTAGACCAGTACGTTGAGGAGCCAACCAGGGAACAGGCTGTCCTAGATTGGGTATTGTGCAATGAGTAGGGGTTAATTAATAATCTTGTTGTGCGTGGTCCTTTAGGGAAGAGTGACCATAACATAATAGAATTCTTCTTTAAGAAGGAAAGTGAAGTCGTTCAATCCTAAACTAGGATCCTAAATCAAAACAATGGAAACTACGAATGTGTGAGGAGTGAGTTGGCTATAATAGATTGGGAAGCTTCATTAAAAGGCATGACGGTGGATTAGCAATGGCTAACATTTAAAGAACGAATGCATGAATTGCAACAGTTACACATTCTTTTTTGGCACAAAAACACAAATGGAAAAATGGCCAACCATGGCCAACACAAGAAATTAAGGGTAGTATTAGCTCCAAAGAGGAGTCATATAAAGTTGCCAGAAAAAGTAGCAAGCCTGAGGATTAGAAACGGTTTAGAATTCAGCAAAAAAGGAACAAGCGATTGATTAAGAGAGTAAAAATAGAGTATGAGAGTAAACTTGCAAGGAACATAAAAGTGGACTGTACAAACTTCTACAAGTATGTAAATAGAAGAAGATCAGTGAAGACAAAAGTAGGTCCATTACAGTAAGAAAAGGGAGAATTTATAATGGGGAACAAGGGAATGGAAGAGCAATTCAACAAATACTTTGGTTCTGTCTTCACGGAAGAGGACACAAATAATTTCCCAGAAATGCTCCAGAATCAAGGGACAAGTGAGAAGGAGGAATGAAAGGAAATTCGTATTAGTAAACGAATAGTGCTGGAGAAAATAATTGGACTGAAAGCCGATAAATCCCCAGGGCCTGATAACTTGCATCCCAGAGCACTAAAAGAGTTAGCCATGGAAATAATGGATGCATTAGTCGTCATCTTCCAAAATTCTATAGATTATGGAACAGTTCCTACAGATTGGAGGGTGGCAAATATAACCCCACTGTTTAAAAAAGGAAGGAGAGAGAATACAGGGAACTACGGACCGGTAAGCCTAACATCAGTAGTAGGGAAAATGTGAGAGTCTATTATAAAGTATGTGATAACAGGACACTCAGAAAATATCAACGGGATTCGACAAAGTCAACATGGATTTATGAAAGGGAAATCATGTTTGACAAATCTACTGGAGTTTTTTGAGGATGTAACTGGCAGAATAGATAAGGGAGAACCAGTGGATGTGTTTTATTTGGATTTTCAGAAGGCTTTTGATAAAGTCCCACATATTAGTGTGCAAAATTAAAACACATGGGATTGGTGGCAATATACTTTGAGCCAGAATTAAACCAGCGATTTTCCTTTCAAGTCTTAATCTCTACAAGTTTTCTGCACTGCCAGCTGAGCTATGGAAGGGAAGCAGCAAAGGTCCCTCTCTTTAGTGATTGTTCACCGTGCGCCGATTGACACTCCCGGACTCGTGGAGTCGTGTGGGCATGACTGAGACTCACTCGGTACCTGCTCATACCGCAGCGCTGTGGGAGTGTGAGCTCCTAATTACTTGCCGCACCCTGGGCAAGTGGAGAAATGAATAACGTGTCTGACCAGAATTCAGGAGATTGTTGGTTCGATTTCCACCTGGATGGATGGTTTTTGCAAACTGTCAATTAGCTTATGACTTTACACCTTACAAACTGTCCGACTTGGTAGTGCTGCCTGGACATTTATGCTTCAAGTGCCTTCTTAGCACAGCAGACAGCGCGTCAATCTCATAATCTGAAGATCTTGAGTTCAATTCTCAAAGAAAACATCGTTAAGTTTTTTTCCCCATCTTTGCTCAAGACTAAGATCAAGAATTTTTGCTTCCTGCAGCACACCAAAAGATTTGCTGCCCCTTGACCTCTCTGTACCGTAGCACGCAGTGAAGCTTAAGAAGTACATGGACCTTGGGCTCGCTGAAAACTGACGCCACTTTTGTTTCTGGAAAATTGACCCAAGTGAAAAGGTGAGTGGAGAATGCAAGAACCGATCCTGCTATCTCTCACATGCTGAGCGAGCACTCGACCAGAATCACAGAAAGGTGACAGCACGGAAGGAGGCCATTTGGCCCATCGCGTCCGCACCGGCTCTGCGCAAGAGCAATCTAGCTAGTCCAACTCCCCCACCTTATCCCTGCATTTTCTTTTCTTTCCATGATTGAATCACCCCCTCGGGCAGTGCATTCCAGATCCGAACCACTCGCTGTGTAAAAAAGGTTTTCCTCATGTCACCTGTGGTTCTTTTGCCAATCACCTTCAATCGATGTCCTCTGGTCCTTGACCCTTCCGACAATGGGAATGGTTTCTCTCTATCTATTCTGATTAGCCCCTTCATGGTGTTGAATACCTCGATCAAATCTCCTCGCAACCATCTCTGTTCCAAGGAGAACAACCCCAGCTTCTCCAGTCTATCCACATAACTAAAGCCCCTCATCCCTGGTATCATTCTAGTAAATCTCTTCTGCACCCTCTCTCAGGCCTTCACATCTTTCCTAAAGCGCGGTGCCCAGAAGTGGACACAATACTCAGTTGTGGCCGAACCAGTGTTTTATAAAGGTTCATCATGACTTCCATACTTTAGTACTCTATGCCTCTATTTATAAAGCCCAGGATCCCGTATGCTTTTTAACCGCTTTCCCAACCTGCCCTGCCACCTTCAATGATTTGTGCACATATACCCCCAGATCTCTCTGTTCCTGTACCCCTTTTAGAGTTGTGCCCTTTAGTCTACATTGCCTCTCCTCATTCTTCCGACCGAAATGCATCACTTCGCATTTGTCTGCGTTAAATATCATTTGCCATGTGTCCGCCCATGCCAACACCCTGTCTTTATCCTCTTGAAGTCTATCACTATCCTCCTCACTGTTTACTACACTTCCAAATTTGGGTCATCTGCACATTTTGAAATTGTTCCCTGTACACCCAGGGCCAAGTCATTAATATATATCAAGAAAAGCAACGTTTCCAGCACCGACCCCTGGGGAACACCACTGTACACCTCCCTCCAGTCGGAAAAACAACATCTACAGTCTGTTTCCTCCACCTTAGCCAATTCTGTATCCATGTTTCTATTGCCCGCTTTATTCCATATTTGAGGTTGTTTCTTGTAAATTGCCCTTCACAGTAGCTGCTTTGCACTCGCCTCCAAGCAGCTCCACGACCAGCAGAGAAATCTTGCCTTGGGTTGGCCCCCTCCCCGAATACAATCAATACTTTGCTCCAATTGGCGGTATCGAGCATCAGCAAGTGAGCAACAGAAGAACGGGAAGCCACAGTAATCGTGAATGGATGCGGAGAATAACCCGAGCCTGGGGAAGACAGACGAGGTCACCGGAAAGGAACAGCTTGAGGGAGCAGCGAGAGCCCAGTCTGTCCCACTGACTGACAAAAGACTTCTTTGCCTGAAAGTGAGTGCGGTTTGACGTGTTGTTACTCAAAGGCACTCCCTGCTGGTAAGCAGATGCAAATGCTGGAGCAAAACAGCCGTGTTCGGACAGACACAGAAAGCTTTCAGGTTTGAGAAAGGAAAAGAGGTGTCGACATGTTGAGCTGGAGGCTGCCTGGAAAGTTGAAAGAGTGGCCTTGAGCTAATTGCTGCTTAATGCAAAAGCAGACACGTTCCTTCAAACTGGAATTGTAACAGTGATTTAAGGATGAATTTGCTTTGAGTTTAATTAACTATTATTTTCCACTCCTACCAGCTGAGCTATCGAAGGGAAGCAGCAAATCGCTCTCTTTTTGGTGATTGTTCATCGTGCGCCTTTTGGCACTCCCTGACCCGTGGAGTCACGGGTGCATGACTGAGACTGACTCGGTACCTGCTCATACCGCAGCGCTGTGGGAGTTTGAGCTGTTACTTACTCCGCACAACCTGGGCCAGTGGAGCAGAGGAGATCGTGTCTAATGAAAAAAATCAGAAGGTTGTCTGGTCTACTCCTACCTAGCTGGATTGTTTTTGCAAACTGTCCATTACTTTATGACTTTAGATAGCTTGCAAACTGTCCTAATTGGCAGTGCTGCCTGGCAGTCTCCATCGTTCGTGCGCTCTTCACACAGCAGGGAGCACATTAGTTTTATTAACTTTGTAAATCCTGAGTTCAATCCACAGAAAAGATATCAGGACCTGTGAACCTTTTTTCCATGTCTCACTTCATTTTTCCATCTTTGCTAAACCTTCAAATCAAAAACTTTTGCTTACTGCAGCACACCAAAAGGTTTGCTGCTCCTTGACCTCTATTCATCGACGCTCAGGATTGACGTGGCTCATGGATTTGCTGAAAACTGACACCATTTTTGTTTCGGAACAATTCCCCAAGGTAAAAAAAGTGAGTATAGAAGGCGGGTATCCATCCCACTGCTTCTCACAAGCTAAGCGAGCGCTTTACCATTTGAGCTAATTCCCCTGTTACAAAATTAAACTGTCCTTCACAATAGTCGCTTCACACTCGCCTCCAAACAGCGCCACGAATTGCACCCTCCCGAATTTATTCAATACTTTGCTCCAATCCGCGGTATCGAGTATTCGCAATTGAGCAACAGCAGAACGGGAAGGCACAGTAATCGTGAATCATGCCGAGAAGAGCCCGAGCCTGCGGCAGGCAGACCACGTCGTCGGAAATGAACAGCAGCCCGAGCTTGAGGAAACAGCGAGAGCTCTGTCTGTCTGTCGGTCTGACTGACTGATGGAAGGCTGATTTGCTGGAAGTGAGTGCGGTTTGACGTGTTGTTATTCAAAGGCACTCCCTGCTGGTGAGCAGAGGCAAGTGCTCGAGCAAAACAGCCGTTTTCGGGCAGACACAAAAATCTTTGTGGTTTCAGAATGGAAAGGCGGTCTCCTGTGCCTCAGCGCCAACATGTTAAGCTTTTGGCTGTCTGTAAAGTAAAGAAAACGACCTTGAGCTAATTTCTGCTTACTCCAAAAGCACGTTCGCTCGTTCCAACCAGAAAGCTAAGGATGACTTTTATCTGTTAATACTATTACAGTCCTCCGCTGTACCAGCTGAACGATCGAAGGGAAGCAGCAAAGATTGCTCTCTTTGGTAAATGTTCACTGTGCGCCTTTTGACACTCCAGGACTCGTGGAGTCACATGAGCATGACCGAGACTGACTCGGTTCCTGCTCATAGCGCATCGTTGTGGCAATGTGAGCTGCTACTTTCTCTGCACACCCGAGGCGAATGCAGCAGTGGATACCGTGTCTAATGAAAAATCAGAAGATTGTCTGATCAACTCCAACCTGACTGCATTGTTTTTGCGAACTGTCCATTGCCTTATGACTTTTGATAGCTTGCAAACTGACCTAATTGGAAGTGCTGCCTGGCAGTCTCCACCGTTCGTGCGCTTTTAACACAGCAGGAAATGCATTAGGTTTATTCACTTTGTAAATCCTGAGTTCAATCCACAAAAAAGAGACCAGGACCCATGAAGCTTTTTTCCATGTCTCACTTCATCTTTCCATCTTTGCGAAATACGAGAATCAAAAACTTTTGCTTACTGCAGCACACCAAAAGATTTATTACCCCTTGACCTCTCTTTATCGAAGCTTAGGATTCACGTGGGTTATGGATTTGCTGAAAACTGACACCATTTTTGTTTCGGGACAATTCCCCAAGGTCAAAAAGTGAGTGGAGAATGCGGGCATCGATCCCGCTATTTCTCGCATGCGAAGCGAGCACTCTATAATTTGAGCTAATTCCCCAGTTGCAGCCGTGAATTTGCCCTTCACAATAATCGCTTAACATTCGTCTCCAGGCAGCGCCGCGAATTGCCCCCTCCCTGAATGCATTCAATGCTTTGCTCCAATCCGCGGTATCGAGTGTTCGCAATTGAGCAACAGCAGAACGGGAAGGCACAGTCATCGTGAATGATGCTGAGAAGAGCCCGAGCCTGCGGAAGGCATACGAGGTCATCGGAAAAGAACAGCCGCCCGAGTTTGAGGAAACAGTGAGAGCTCTGTCTGACTGACGAATGGAAGGCTGATTTGCCTGAAAGTGAGCGCGGTTTGACGCGTTGTTACTCAAAGGCACTCCCTGCTGGTGAGCAGAAGCAAGTGCTCGAGCAAAACAGCCGTTTTCGGGGAGACACAAAAAGCTTTCAGGTTTCAGAAAGGAAAGGAGGTCTCCTGTGCCTCAGCGCCAACATGTTAAGCTTTTGGCTGTCTGTAAAGTAAAGAAAACGGCCTTGAGCTAATTTCTGCTTACTCCAAAAGCACGTTCGCTAGTTCCAACCAGAAATCTAAGGATGACTTTCATCTGTTAATTGTATTGCAGTCCTCCGCTGTACCAGCTGAACGATCGAAGGGAAGCAGCCAAGATTGCTCTCTTTGGTCAATATTCACTGTGCGCCTTTTGACACTCCCGGACTCGTGGAGTCACGTGTGCATGACCGAGACTGACTCATTTCCTGCTCATGCCGCAGCGCTGTGGCAGTGTGAGCTGCTACTTTCTCTGCACACCCTCGGCCAGTGGAGCAGTGGATATCGTGTCTAATGACAAATCAGAAGATTGTCTGGACAACTCCTACCGGACTGGATTGTTTTTGCCAACTGTCCATTACTTTATGACTTTAGATAGATTGCAAACTAACGTAATTGGCAGTGCTGCCTGGCAGTCTCCACCGTTCGTGCGCTTTTCACACAGCAGGGAGTGCATTAGTTTTATTAACTTTGTAAATCCTGAGTTCAATCCACAGAAAAGATACCAGGACCTGTGAAGCTTTTTTCCATGTCTCACTTCATCTTTCCATCTTTGCTAAACACCAAAATCAAAAACTTTTGCTTACTGCAGCACACCAAAAGATTTGCTGCTCTTTGATCTCTCTTTATCGAAGCTGAGGATTGACGTGGGTTCTGGATTTGCTGAAAACTGACACCATTTTTGTTTCGGGTCAATTCCCCAAGGTAAAAAAGTGAGTGGAGAATGCGGGCATCGATCCCGCTACTTCTCGCATGCAAAGCGAGCGCTCTACCATTTGAGCTAATTCCCCTGCGTAACGGGACCACTTGCCCTTCACAATAGTCGCTTCACACTCGCCTCCAAACAGCGCCACGAATTGCCACCTATATGAATTTTCTCAATGCTTTGCTCCAATCCGCGGTATCGAGTATTCGCAAGTGAGCAACCGCAGAACGGGAAGGCACAGTAATCGTGAATGATGCCGAGAAGAGCCCGAGCCTGCGGAACGCAGACGAGGTCATCGGAGAAGAACAGCAGCCCGAGCTTGAGGAAACAGCGAGAGCTCTGTCTGTCTGTCCGTCTGACTGATGGAAGGCTGATTTGCCTGAAAGTGAATGCGGTTTGACGTGTTGTTATTCAAAGGTACGCCCTGCTGGTAAGCAGAGGCAAATGCTCGAGCAAAACAGCCGTTTTCGGGCAGACTCAAAAAGCTTTCAGGTTTCAGAAAGGAAAGGAGGTCTCCTGTGCCTCAGCGCCAACATGTTAAGCTTTTGGTTGTCTGTAAAGTAAAGAAAACGGCCTTGAGCTAATTTCTGCTTACTCCAAAATCACGTTCGCTAGTTCCAACCAGAAACCTAAGGATGACTTTTCTCTGTTAATTGTATTGCAGTCCTCCGCTGTACTAGCTGAACGATCGAAGGGAAGCAGCCAAGATTGCTCTCTTTGGTCAATATTCACTGTGCGCCTTTTGACACTCCCGGACTCGTGGAGTCACGTGTGCATGACCGAGACTGACTCATTTCCTGCTCATACCGCAGCGCTGTGGGAGTGTGAGCTGTTACTTTCTCTGCACACCCGAGACCAGTGGAGCAGTGGATATCGTGTCTAATGACAAATCAGAAGATTGTCTGGACAACTCCTGCCTGACTGGATTGTTTTTGCCAACTGCCCATTACTTTATTACTTTAGATAGCTTGCAAACTTACCTTATTGGCAGTGCTGCCTGGCAGTCTCCACCGTTCGTGCGCTCTTCACACAGCAGGGAGTGCATTAGTTTTATTAACTTTGTAAATCCTGAGTTCAATCCACAGAAAAGATATCAGGACCTGTGAAGCTTTTTTCAATGTCTCACTTCATCTTTCCATCTTTGCGAAACACTAAATTCAAAACCTTTTGCTTACTGCAGCACACCAAAAGATTTACTGCCCTTGACCCCTCTTTATCGAAGCTTAGGAATTCCGTGGGTGATGGTTTTGCTCAAAACTGACAGCAGTTTGTTTCCGGACATTTCCCCAAGGTAATAAAGTGAGTGGAAAATCCGTGCATCGATCCCGCAAGTTTTCGCAGACGAAGCACGCACTTACCATTTGAACAAACTCGCCAAATGCAGTAAGGAAATTGCCCTTCACAATAATCGCTTCACACTCGCCTCAAAGCAGCGCCACGAATTGCACCCTCCCTGAATATATTCAATACTTTGCTCCAATCCGCGGTATCGAGCATTAGCAAGTGAGCAACAGCAGAACGGGAAAGCACAGTAATCGTGAATGATGCTGAGAAGAGCCCGAGCCTGCGGAAGGCAGACGAGGTCATCGGAAAAGAACAGCCGCCCCAGAGCTTGAGGAAACAGCGAGAGCTCTGTCTGACTGACTGACTGATGGAAGGCTTATTTGCCTGAAAGTGAGTGCGGTTTGACGTGCTGTTGCTCAAAGGCATTCCTTCCTGTTGAGCAGAGACAAACGCTGGAGCAAAACTGCCGTGTTCGGGCAGACACAGAAAGCTTTCAGGTTTGAGAAAGGAAAAGAGGTGTCCTGTGCCTCAGCACCAACATGTTAAGCTGTCGGCTGCCTGTAAAGTTAAGAAAGCGGCCTTGAGATAATTGCTGCTTACTCAAAAAGCACGCGGGCTTCTTCAATCCAGATTTAAACCCGCAACCTTAGGATGACTTTGTTTCCGAGTGCAGTCCTCTGCACTACCAGCTGAGCGATCGAAGGGAAGCAGCCAAGATTGCTCTCTTTGGTAAATATTCACTGTGCGCCTTTTGACACTCCCGGACTCGTGAAGTCACGTGGGCATGACCGAGACTGACACGGAACCTGCTCTTCCCACAGGTATGAGGGAGTGTGAGCTGCTCCTTGCTCTCCACTAACTGGGCCAGTGCAACAATGGGTTACGTGTCGAACTACAGGTCAGAAGATTGTAGGTTTGATTTCGAACTGGCTAGAAGGTTTCTGCACACTTTTTTATCACAAAATATACCTTATTTCATAAAATGTAAGAATCCACAGATTTCAAATTAAATATCACAATTTCAAAGCAATACAATTCAAAATAATACAACACGGATTGTATACAATATGATCTCAATATTACAGTTCAACCACAGCACATATTTCGCAATACATGGTGACCAATACAAGGTGGGATGGCCTTACACGGTTCACTTTACCATGGAGCCTTCGTGTCGACAGCACCTCGCGTCCCGCAGCACGTACTCCTGGACCTTGGAGTGTGCAGGTCAGCAACACTCGGTCGTGGGCAGCTCCTTTAGATGGAAGGTCAGCAGGTTTCGGGAGGACCAAAGTGCCTCCTTCACCGAGTTGATGGTCTTCCAGCGGCAGTTGATATCTGTCTCGGTGTGCGTCCCAGGGAACAGCCCGTACACCACAGCGTTCTGTGTTACCGAGGTTCGCTGATGACTGCACAGTGTTCAGTTCCAATCGCAACCCCTCAAATAATGAAGCATTCCGAGCCCGCATGCAGCAAGACCTGGACAACATCCAGGCTTGGGCTAATAATTGGCAAGTAACGTTCGCGCCAGATAAGTGCCAGGCAATGACCATCTCCAACAAGAGAGAGTCTAACCTCCTCCCACTGACATTCAACGACATTACCGTCGCCGAATCCCCCACCATCAACATCCTGGGGGTCACCATTGACCAGAAACTTAACTGGACCAGCCATATAAATAATGTGGCTACGAGAGCAGGTCAGAGGCTGGGTATTCTGCGGCGAGTGACTCACCTCCTGACTCCCCAAATTATTTCCTCCATCTACAAGGCACAAGTCAGGAGTGTGATAAGAACATAAGAACATAAGAAATAGGAGCAGGAGTAGGCCAATCGGCCCCTCGAGCCTGCTCCGACATTCAATAAGATCATGGCTGATCTTATCCCAACCACAAATCTAAAGAACACAAGAAGTAGGAGCAGGACCCGGCCACTCAGCCCCTGGGCCCTCTCCGCCACACACAGGGCATTGTCCGATCCGAACACAGCTTCATGTCCAATTTCCTGCCCGCTCCCCATAACCCCTAATTCCCTTTACTTCTAGGAAACTGTCTATTTTTGCTTTAAATTTATCTAATGATGTAGCTTCCACAGCTTCCTGGGACAGCAAATTCCACAGACCTACCACCCTCTGAGTGAAGAAGTTTCTCCTCATCTCAGTTTTGAAAGAGCAGCCCCTTATTCTAAGATTATGCCCTCTAGTTCTAGTTTCACACATCTTTGGAAACATCCTTACTGCATCCACCCGATCAAGCCCCTTCACAATCTTATATGTTTCAATAAGATCGCCTCTCATTCTTCTGAACTCCAATGAGTAGAGTCCCAATATACTCAACCTCTCCTCATATGTCCACCACCCCATCCCCGGGATTAACCGAGTGAACCTTCTTTGTACTGCCTTGAGAGCAAGTATGTCTATTCTTAAGTGTGGACACCAAAACTGTATGCAGTATTCCAGGTGCGGTCTCACCAATACCTTATATAACTGCATCAATACCTCCCTGTTTTTATATTCTATCCCCCTAGCAATAAAAGCCAACATTCCGTTGGCTTTCTTGATCACCTGCTGCACCTGCATACTAACTTTTTGATTTTCTTGCACTAGGACCCCCAGATCCCTTTGTACTGCAGTACTTTCCAGTTTCTCGCCATTAAGATAATAACTTGCTCTCTGATTTTTCCTGCCAAAGTGCATAACCTCACATTTTCCAAAATTATATTGCATCTGCCAAAACTCCGCCCACTCACCCAGCCTGTCTATATCCCCTTGTAGGTTTATTATGTCCTCCTCACTCTCTACTTTCCCTCCCATCTTTGTATCATCTGCAAATTTTGATATGTTGCACTCGGTCTCCTCCTCCAAATCGTTAATATGGATTGTAAAGAGTTGGGGACCCAGCACCGACCCCTGTGGAACACCACTGGTTACTGGTTTCCAGTCCGAGAATGAACCATTTATCCCAACTCTCTGCTTCCTGTTAGATAACCAATCCTCCACCCATGCCAGAATATAACCCCAATCCCGTGATTTGTTCTCTTAAGCAATAATCTTTTATGTGGCACCTTGTCGAATGCCTTCTGGAAGTCCAAATACACTCTGTCCACTGGTTCCCCTTTATCCACCCTGTACGTTATATCCTCAAAGAACTCAAGCAAATTTGTCAGACATGACTTCCCCTTCATAAAGCCATGCTGACTTTGTCCTATTAAATTATGCTTATCTAAAAGTTCCGTTACTGTCTCCTTAATAATCGACTCCAAAATTTGACCCACCACAGATGTTAGGCTAGCTGGCCTATAATTTCCAGCCTTCTGCCTACTACCCTTTTTACATAACGGTGTTACATTAGCAGTTTTCCAATCTGCCGGGACCTCTCCTGAGTGCAGGGAATTTTGGAAAACTATCACCAAAGCATCCACAATCCCTACTGCCACTTCCCTCAAGATCCTAGGATGTAAGCCATCAGGTCCAGGGGATTTATCCGCTTTGAGTCCCATTATTTTACTGAGTACCATCTCCTGAGTGATTTTAATCGTATTGAGCTCCTCCCCCCGTAGAGCCCCCTGTTTGTCCAGTGTTGGGATATTCTTAGTGTCCTCTACCGTAAAGACTGAAACAAAATATTTGTTCAGCATTTTTGCCATCTCCATGTTTCCCACCATTAATTTCCCGGTCTTATCCTCTAAGGGACCTACGTTAGCCTTAGCCACCCTTTTTCTTTTTGTATAACTGTATAAACTCTTGCTATCTGTTTTTATATTTTTTGCTAGTTTCTTTTCATAATCTAACTTCCCTTTCTTAATCAATCCTTTCGTTACTTTTTGCTGTCTTTTGAAGACTTCCCAATCTTCTATCCTCCCACTAAGTTTGGCTACCTTATATGTCCTTGTTTTTAGTCGGATACTATCCTTGATTTCTTTACTTAGCCACGGATGGCGGTCATTTCTTTTACACCCTTTTTTCCTCAGTTGAATATATTTATTTTGAAAGTTGTAAAATAACTCCTTAAATGAACACCACAGCTCATGTACCGTCTTACCCTTTAATCTATTTTCCCAGTCCACTTTAATCAATTCCGCTCTCATACCATCATAGTCTCCTTTATTCAAGCTCAGTACACTTGTTTGAGAATCAACCTTCTCACCCTCTAATTGGATATGGAATTCAACCATGTTGCGGTCACTCATTCCAAGGGGATCCTTAACTAGGACATTATTAATTAATTCCGACATATTACACAGGACCAGGTCCAAGGTTGCCTGCCCCCTTGTAGGATCACTTACATACTGCTCAAGAAATCCATCCCTGATGCTCTCAATGAACTCTTCCTCAAGGCTGCTCTGCCCAATTTGGATGGAATACTCTCCACTTGCTTGGATGAGTGCAGCTCCAACAACACTCAAGAAGCTCGACACCATCCAAGATAAAGCAGCCCGCTTGATTGGCACCCCATCCACCACCCTAAACATTCACTCCCTTCACCACCGGCGCACTGTGGCTGCAGTGTGCACCATCCACAGGATGCACTGCAGCAACTCGCCAAGGCTTCTTCGACAGCACCTCCCAAACCCGCGACCTCTACCACCTAGAAGGACAAGAGCAGCAGGGACATGGGAACAACACCACCTGCACGTTCCCCTCCAAGTCACACACCATCCCGACTTGGAAATATATCGCCGTTCCTTCATTGTCGCTGGGTCAAAATCCAGGAACTCCCTTCCTAACAGCACTGTGGGAGAACCGTCACCACACGGACTGCAGCGGTTCAAGATGGCGGCTCACCACCACCTTCTCGAGGGCAATTAGGGATGGGCAATAAATGCTGGCCTCGCCAGCGACGCCCTCATCCCGTGAACGAATAAAAAAAAGGTGTTGGGGATGAACCGGGATGGATACCAATGCATCTCTCTCCATGCCTTCTGGGTGAATGGGGCAGTCCATCGGGAGGTGGATGATAGTCTCGCCATGCTGCAGTCTCGAGGTCAGCTAGCGGTGGTGCTCAGATCCGTGCATGTTGGAAGGACTGCACTGGTAGGACTTTCTCACCACCGTCCAGGACACACCCTGGCGCCTTTTGGTCAGTCCCGGCGATGAGACGTTCTGCCAAATGGCATCGGCCGTCTGGTGGAGGAACTGCCCGTTCGGATCCACCCCCTCCTTTCCCTGCAGGATACCGAGAACGTTCCGTCCCGATCACTGTGTGAGGGCTTTGTGGTCAAAGTGGCTCCTCCTCAGAGACTTATCCACCTGGGACAGGTGGTGGGGGATGGTCCAGCTGGACGGGACATCCTGCATCCGGTCGGCCAGTGTAGAAACTGAGCACGGTGATTTTTCCGCAGGCTCGGCCTCTTCTCAGCATCATTCCTGATTCCTGAAACTTCCCGTTCTGCTGTTCTGGGGAATGAGGTGGGTCAAGCGGAGCAAGTTTCAATGGGGAAACATTTAGGGAACGGAAATCATAGTATCATGAGGTTTTGATTAGTTATGGACAAGGACAAGGAGCAATCTAAATACATTCATTGCAGGATTGACAATTTCAGTGGGTTGAGATCGGATCTGGCCCGAGTAAATTGGATTCAAAGGTTGGCAGGCAAAACTGTAATCGAACAATGGTTGGACTTGAAAGAGGAGATGGCATGGGTACAGTCGAGGTACATTCTCACGGGTAGGAAAGTTAGATCAATTAAAGCCAGATCTCCCTGAATGAGGAAGGAGATAGACACTCGTTCCAGGCACTCACCACTCAAAGGGTGGTGAGTGTCTGGATGAGCTGCCAGAGGCAGTTGTAGAGGCGGGTACAATTTTGTCTTTTCAAAAGCATTTGAACTGTTACATGGGTAAGATGGGTATAGAGGGATATGGGACAAATGCAGGCAATTGAGACTGGCTTCGTGGTATAAACTGGGCGACATGGACATGTTGGGCCGAAGGACCTGTTTCCATGTTGTAAACTTCTATGATTCTATGATTCTATAGACAGTAAGTTGAAGCAGAGAAAGTGGGCGTATGACTGATTTTGGTTGATAATACAAGTGAAAACCAGGCTAAATATAGAAAGCTCAGAGGGGAAGTGAAAAAGGAAATAAGGGGGGCAAAGAGAGAATATGAGAGTAGACGAACACAAAATGGAATCCAAAAGTCTTCTGCAAGCTTGTAAAAGTAAACGGGAAATAAGAAGAGGGGTGGGGTCAGTTCGGGACGAAAAAGGAGATCTACGCATGGCGGTAGACGGGATGGCTCAGGCGCTAAATGAGTACTTTGTATCATTCATTATCAAAGAAGAAGATGCTGCCAAAGTCACAGTTAAAGGGAAGGTAGTTGATACACTGGATGGGCTAAAATTTGACAAAGAAGAGGTAATAAAAAGGCTGGCTATGCTTAAAGTAGATAAGTCACCCGGTCCAGATGGGATGCATCCGAGGTTACTGAAGGAAGTAAGGATGGAAATTGCTGAGGTGCTGGCCATAATCTTCCAATTATCCTTAGATACGGAGGTGCTGCCAGATGACTGGAGAATTGCAAATGTTACAGCCTGTTCAAAAAAGGGTGTCAGGATAAACCCATCAACTACAGGCCAGTCAGTTTAACCTCGGTGGTGGGGAATCTTTTAGAAAAATAATCAGGGACATAATTAATAGCCACTTGGACAAGTGTGGATTAATAAAGGGACTAATTGGACAGCCATTTCAAAGAGCTGGCGTAGGCACAGTGGGCTGAATGGCCTCCTCTTGTGCCGTACCTACTATGAAAATATGAAACTGTGAACAACAACTTGAACGCCATAATCCTGAAACTAAATGGCAGCCAGTGAGGCAGCAATCTCACTGAGGGGCAAGCTGGACATTTACCGAGGGGCAAGGTGGCCATCTTACTGAGGGGAAAGGCAACAATCTTACTGAAGGGCATGGCAACCAACCTACAGGCGGGCAAGGGGGCAATGTCAAACAAATTGTCCGCCATGAAGCTTAAACAAAATGCTCCCCCTAATCCTGAAACAAAAAGGCCAACGGTAAGGCAGCCATGAGGGGCAAGGTGGAGCTTGTTATGGTGAGAGACAAGGAGAGGGTTCATTTGCTGTTCCTGTTAAATCACTTTTGCACTATAGTTAAAGATAGAAACTGAGTGAGTTTGGCATTAGCTGGTGTTTTACACAAAGACAGCGGTGCAGTGATGGAATTAAAGACCAAAATATGAACTTCTGCAAAAAAATGGATCAACATTTGGTTATTCGGACATAATGGTTACCGAGAAGGAGAGACCAGACATTCGGATGAAAGGTCAAATGCGCCATTTTGTGTAGCGAATGCAATTCTAATTGTATTAAAGAAATGAGAATAAAATTGGACTCAATCTGAATGTAGTTCTGATCTGGGATTTGGTTAATTTCTCCATTATTCATATTTTTCTGTAATCTGAAACAATAACAGTATTTGTAACAGTAACAGATCAGGAGAGTGCTGCGGGACCCTGTCCAGTTTAGTAACACAGCAGAAGGGGTAAGAATACAAAGCGATTTATTACGGAAAACAGCAGATCACTGGGAAAGTGACACATGGTACAGATGGAGGAGCAAAAAGGTGCAAAGTGATTTTACACTTTAATTTGGGGCAATGACTTTTTATCTCCACGAGGTTTGATTTTATTATTAAATTAATGAGCTCTTTTTACTAAAGAAACTTCAGGCACAAAATAACGGCGTCATAAAGTAAACAATCATTTATTATTATTAATACACTAGAAAAATTGACATGAGAATTTAAACAACATCTTGGGTTTATGTCCGATTTAGAATTGCTTTAACACCAATACAACAACACAGTCTGAATTCCGAAACTGTATAACCGCTTGGAAATCAAATGTCTATCTTAGACTAAGCCGATAACTATAGTTACATCCTTATGATTAGCTCAAGCCTGCCGGGAAGATTCCAGGTATTTTGATGGATACCATTGTAGTGTAACGTGACTTTCTCTTCTAGCCAGGTTATCTGCTTCACAGGCAATCAAAAAACCAGCATCGAGGCATCAAGCTATGATTTGGCGAGCAGTCATGAAGGTTCCAGGTGAGGTGGTGCTGCCAGGAAGCGAAAGGTTGGAGCAGATGTTGTGGATCTGTGTCTCTCTCCATTTAACTTCTGCCCAGCTGCTAAAGACCCTTTTAACACAGAATCACACCTCTGGGACGGTGGCTTATCAACAATAGATTCCTACAAATACAACTCACGATTGATTGACACTTCACTTGTTTTCTCTCAGTGTCCACAAAATAACCGAGTTAAGTCGGCAGGTGTTCAAACCACCTCTAGCCCTTCTGGAATCGTTCTTGTTGCTATGGTGATCTATCCTCTGCGATGTGATGTTTTACAATGTGTCATTAACAATCCTTTTAACAGCCCTTCCTCCTCTTAAGAGTGCTTTTTCTTCAGACACACTGAAGCCGATTTAGTCTCAGCCTTTCGTTTTGCAAATGAATATTTACTCCACAGAGCAGCTGGGAAACTCCTGCAGTAAGTAATGGTCAGGGTCAGGTACACAAGACTGAGTGACTTTATTGTGTAGTCTCCAAACATCACCTCTCTCTTTGTTTTCCACTGTGGACCTAACTTTCCCCTTTCCTTCTCTATATCTGTCTCGTCCTCCTTCACCTTTCAACTATTTTTGTTCTATTCTGTTTGTTTCTCACTCTCTTCAGCTGTGCTTCTGTCCACTCCTTTTTCTACGTTCCTATTTGACTTCTCGATCTCTTCTTTGCATCTATTTCTGTATTTCATTCCATCTCTCTCAGTCTCTGTTTTAATCTTTGTAGGTCTCCCTCTCTCCTGTTCTCTATTATTCTCCCTGCTTTCTGTTCCTCATTCTCTCTTTCTCTTACTGTCTTATTAGGTCTGACACTCTCCTGCTCTGACTGTCTCTCTCAGTCTCTAGTTATTTTGAATTGATTTCTTCTGTCTATTTACCTCTCCGCTCCTATCACTTTGTAATTATCTGTCAGTGTCTCCCTCTCATTCCATCCATGTCTGTGTCGTCTCTCTCTCGTTTTATATATATGTATATATATATATATATATATATATATATATATATATATATATATATACATAAATACAGATACTTTCTTTCTCTCTTTATTTTTCTCTCCTGTCTTATTAACCTACTCTTTATTTCTCTCCGTCTCCGAGTAACTCTGTCTCTGCTCCTCTTTCTTTCTGCACTTTTGTAATTGGGTACATCTATTTTTTCCTTGTGTTCTCTCTCCCACTGTCTCTTTCTCTGTCTCTGTCTCCCTGCTTCTCTCTTCGTCTCTATCTCTGTCTCTCTCTCTGTCACTCTTTCTGTCTCTCTCATTCACTCTCTCCCCCGCTCTCTATCTCCCTCTCTGTCTCTCTGTCTCTGTTTCTCTCTCTCCCTCACTCTCTCTCCCCCTTTCTCTCCCTATCTCGCCCTCTCCCCCTCTGTCTATCTTTCTCTGTCTCTCTCTCTGCCACTCTCAATCTCCCTCTTTGTCTATGTTTCTCCCTGTCTCATTCTCTCTCTCTCCCTCTTTCTCTCCCTCTTTCTCTCTCTCTCTCTCTGTCTGGCCCTCCCCCTCTCTCTCTCTGTCACTCTCTCTGTCTCTCACGCGCTTTCTCTCTCTCTGTCTCCCCCTCTCTCTCTCCCTCTCTCTCATCATTTATGTGGAGCAAACACATTCTGATCAGGTCCACAGAAGTGACTTTGATTTCCAGCTTTGCGGTCAGTTAATTAAAGTCCAGCTGAGCTCTTTAGTGCCGCCATTTTGAGCAACAATTCACGTGCCATCTGCAAAGCAAACACTGCCTCAATCGGTCAGATTATCAATAAAATATCATCTCAGAATCAGACTTAAGATCATGTCAGGACTCTGTGCAGCTAATATAAAATGCACTGTCCATCCGCGGGAATTGTAGTGGATGGAGTATGAAATGGGATGTCGTTCTAGTGCTTGAAACCCTTCAGCTGATTCTATGATTTCAATGATTTAACAATTGGATTGAGTGGGTATTTCACCGCGTTCTTCAGCTCTTCTCTGAATTTATTCTGGGTCAGGACATAAATACACGTGTTTGTGCAGGAACTGAGCAGCTGTAGCATCTTTGATATTTGTTGTGCGATATAATTTGGGTCAGTATAGGAGTAATAAAACCGAATGCCTGCAATTCGCAGATAAATGTAAAATACAGCCTGTGTCAGCCACAACAGTATAAAACTGCCCGATATACTGAAGAGTAAAATGATGGATTTCTTTCGGTTCTCCATTTCTGGATCACTCTGATTCTCTCCATTGCTGCGGCCCCGGAGTCCCCTGCGGACTCGACTGGACATTAAAATACGCCTGACCGTCAGAACATTGAACAGTAAGATCAGACAGAACGGGATAAAAGGGGTTAAAATGAGGTGAAACATGTCAAATGCGGCCCATGCGGGGGAAGTACGGAAGCTCAACATCGTCTCACAACCCCAGGGAACATTATCAATTATATGTATAGGTGTAAATGTAAAGCACCAGGGCACACATTCTAAACAGCCCAGCACACTCACTGTTCCCAATACCACAGCCGCTGTTCTCTCGGTGCAATATTTAGATTTCAGCTTCTCACAACAAATGGCCACAAATCGATCAAAAGTGAAAGCGACTGTGAACCAGACAGAAACACCCGTGGCTGCAGAACCCAAGAAGGTAATAAAACTACACACAGGAGTAATATACAGGAATGGCCATGGATTATACATCGAATTAATCCACACCAATATCACACTAATGATAACGACCATGAGATCGGCCACTGCCATTCCCACCAGGTAGACACTGATACATTTGGAGAGACCGCACTTTCCTCGGGACAGGACCACAATCGCCACCAAGTTAACTGTAAGAGAGAGAAAAGGAAGCAGAGAAATTACTGATCAGACCTGGAGCCAAAGCAGCAGATTGAGAGGGTCTGGGGTGAAATTTCCAGCATTGTACCTGCATCGAAGAGTTGAAAGTGATTCATTGACCTGGGTGGCGCTTTCGGACAGAGAGATGTTTTGAAACACAATGATCAATAATGAATTGGGAGATGGATACAGAAAGTGAATAATGTGAGCACCGGATCCACTGGAAGGGCTGAGTGACGGCACAGTGCCGGTGGGGAAGGGAGAAGGGGTTTTACATACCGGGAATCCAGCGGATTAAAGCAGGATTTGGGCTCCAGACTGACGGGAAAGAGAGGGTCAGGAAGGTGAGGGGACAGGAGGAGGTGCAGCTGGTTTGTTGCTCTGGGTTAAGAGGGTCGACAGGGTCTGGCACTAATCGGGAAAGGCAGCTGGAGACCGAGCAAGTGAGTGGGATTGGGAGGGACACAAGAAAAATGACATGTAGGAGCTGGAGGGGAATCAGGAGTAGATGGTTTGGGAAAGCGTATGAACTGAAGCAAGGGATGAGGAGACAGAGGATTCAATGCAGTGGGAGGAGAGGCTGGGATTCACAGGGAGAGACTGCAGCAGAGTGTGAGAGGAAGTCTAATCTATAGGTCCCACGAACACAATCCAAATAATACATTCAAAAGTTCATTCCTGTGGTTAATGATATCAGGGAACCTGTATGGTTATAAAATGTGTTCAATAAATTTACTTTGTGCATTCAAATAAAATTAAATTGATATGTATTAATTAAATCAACCTCATTGTTTACTGAATTCAGCCGAGCTTTAAAAATACAGCATCCGAATAATTCATTACGATCAAAAAATTTCTGATTCTATTCTTGAAGTAAATTGTAATTATATTTAGTGTTAAGTTGGAAAACAAGGAACATTCACAAAACAGACTGAGGACCTGACAGGGATATAAACACGAGGAGCGAGTCCCACAATAAAAACTCACCCAATCTGACCACATCATAATAACACCTTCAAATCACATTTTCCCTGTTTAATTGTACTGGGAGTTTCAGCAGTTCATTCTGATGAATTATTCACACCACAGCCTTTCGCTTTCCCTCTCAGTCGCCCTCTCTATCACTCACTCTACTTTGTTTCTCAAGTCCACTTTCGTATCCGATTAAATCCTATCATCCTGTGCCTGCATTCTGTTCACCAGTCCCGTGTTCTACCGATCCTATTCTCAGTGTTAGTTTGTTCAATAGTGAAGCCTCTGTGGAATAGTTTAATGTTTCCACAGATCATTCAATTCTTCCCCAGTTCATCGACACTGTTCATTTCATCTACAAATCATGGAATAAACACAATCTAATGCCTCTTCCAGACAGATCTCATTATAATTGAGATTATTCTCCTGTAATTATAAAGTAAAGGGAGAGATGGCGGGATTGTTCTTTTAACAAAACACCAATATCATACTTGTAATCTACAGATAAATATAAGGGATCCTGATTACAACAGGAACAATGGAAACTGATACATCATAACATCAAAACATTTCATTTTCCAATCAAGTCCAGGAAGAGAACGTGAATTCATCCACAGTGAAGCAGAGAAGGAGATGTGAAAGAGTCAGCAGTAAACTCAGTTCAGTAACCAGACATCTGAAGCGGCGTCAGATACACACACAATGAAATAATATTTCACAACAGTGATCACCAATAAATACATTGAAATCCCAGTTAAGCTGAAGCATGTTATTGGGGAGGGGAACACTGCACTGCCTCCTTGTAACACTGAGACTGTGAGGTGTCTCATTATCAATCACTAAAAACACATTGATGAAAACATATTCTATTGCAGGTTCGTTCCACAACATGAAACTATTAACAGTTCCTGATGGTCTGATACTAACTCTTAACCCAGACACCTGATTCCAATGCATTCAGTGCAGAGAATAATTCAGTAACAATGCCAGTGTTGGATATAGAAAGATCACGACAGTTATAATGTAACTGCTTCAGACCGAGCTTTTAGAAGTTAAGGACATGCCATTATTCAACAATACATTCAGTGCAGAGAATAATCCAGTAACAATGGCAGGGTTGGATATACAAAAATCATTACGGATATATTGCAGCAGCTGCAGTGCTGAAAGAGCAGAGACTTAACACATTCCATCACTCAACCGATAGTACAGTACAGGCGACTGCGTGGAACACGCAGGGAGAAAATATAATTTGCCAAGCACAGCAGCAAAGTTAACAGCGATTTACACAATTAACAGATGAGATAACGGCTCACCCGGAACTCCAACGGCTGCAAGAACAGGATAATAAATGCGTTGTATCTGACCAAGCATTAAATCATGCATTTCTGTGAGAAGCACTGACTTCTGGCAGATGTAAACCACGACTCTAGCAGGCACTCTGAGCTGATCCATTCCAACAAGCCCTGATTTATACAGGGGATAAGTCTCCACTGACACGGTTTTACCCCTGACCATTGCTATTAGTTACAGGCAGTTTAACAAACATATTACATCAGCAGCTTTGACTTCGATGTAAATAATGTGGTGAATAAAACACTAACATCTCAAAGTCCAGGTCATTATCTTAATCAGATCTCTCCAATGAATAAAGTTTAAATCTGTTCTCATACAGGACTGATCCAATAATAATGAGCAGCTCCATTTACAGTTTTTATATAATTGTATTGACCATGTTCACTCCTGGTGATTTATTTATAAATGTTACCGATTCTCTGCAGTGTCGACTGAATCCAGCAACACAAGCAGACCCGTTTCAATCTGTTCCTGCAGTTTCCCAGTTAAAACATGAATTGTGAGTCTCTGACACGAGGACATTTAAAGGGCAGGTTGAGGATTGCAGCCTAGAAATGACTGTGGGTGATATTAGGGGACGGACACTGAACGTGTCCCATTGACATTCCTCTCTCCGCTATTTTACTGCAGATGTTTAGCCGTTTATTCTACATTGGTTAACGGCTCAAGTAAAATTGGTCCCGTGTAAAACCGAGCTGAGATCGTGACCCGATTTGACCTCCATCACAAAGGCCCCGTGATTCCCTCACCCGACTCCATTTCTTCCTCAGTCCATTGCCCATTCAAACCCCCATCAATGCCTCTGTCCTCTCCAGACTCCATCTCTCCAATGCACTCCTGGCCGGCCACCCAACCTCCATCTTACATAAACGTGAGCTCGTCCAAAACTATATAGTCCGTGTCCAACCGGCACCAGGTCCTGCTCGGCCTCACTGACCCTCACTGGCTCCCAGTTCCATATCACTTAAATTTAAAATTCTCATCCTTGGGTTTAAATCCATCCATGACCCACCCCTCCCCATCTCCATACCTACAGACAATCCACCCATCACCTCCTCATTCACCGGACAATGGCCTCTTTTGCTGGGACTGCCCTCACTTGGTTCCACTCACCTATCTGATCAGAGCCAGGAGAAGCTTCTCTTCCCACCCTATCACCTTTATCTCTGATGTTTCTCAAGGTTCAATCCTTGGCTCCCCCCTCTTCCTCATCCACATGCTGCCCCTTGGTGACACAGTCCGCAGACATGGACCAGCTTTCAGATGGGCGCTGACCAAACCACCGCCTCGCTTGACCCTTCCAATCTCTTTGTGTTGTCAGACCCACATTCTGTTTTAGATGAGCCACAATTCCCTCCAGTTAAAAATTGTGCAGTCATGACCTTTGCCCCCAAAATCTCCACATCCTGGCCACAGAATCCATCCCCACCGCTGTTTTTTTGATTGGTGAGTTGCTCACCAATCACCAAAGCCCTTTCTGACCTGCACTTGATTCCAGTATCCTAAGCCTGTAGTTTATTTTTGTTCTTTCTTACACTTCAATCAATCAGGGCCTCACCCCTCCCTATCTCTGTAACCTCCTCCATTCTGACACGCCCTCCCAAACACTTTGCTCCTCCACCTGTGGTCGCTTGTGTATCCGTAGTCCATTTGCCCTACTTTTGACAGCCGTGCCTTCAGCCATATCCACGTTCCAGAAAGCACAACCTGAGCCCCTCCATCTCCCTCTCCCACTTTGAGGTTTCAGACGTGGCTCAATGATAGCAGTCTCGCCTCTGAGTGAGAAGGTTGTGAATTCAAGTCTAACTCCAGAGACTGAACACATAATCTGGGCAGATAACACAGTGCAATTCTGAGGGAGCTCTGTACTGTCGGAGGGTCAGTACTGAGGGAGTGCTGCACTGTCGGAGGGGCAGTACTGATGGAGTGCTGGACTGAGGGAACACAGTACCGATGGAGGATCAGTACTGAGGGAGCGCAGTACTGTCGGAGGCTCAGTACTGAGTGGGTGTTGCACTGTTGCAGGGTCAGTACAAAGGGAGGGCTGCATTGTCGGAGGGGCTGTATGGACGGAGTGCTGCACTGTCAGAGTGGCAGTACTGCAGGAGTGCGACACTGTCATAGGGTCAGTAGTGAGGGAGTGCTGCACTGCCGCAGGGGCAGTACTTAGGCAACGCTGCACTGTCAGAGGGTCAGTGCTGAGGGAGCACTGCACTGTCCTAGGATCAGTACGCAAGGATCGCTGTACTGTCGAAGGGGCAGAATTGAGGGTGTGCTGCACTTTCGGACGGACAGTACTGAGGGAGTGCTGCACTGTCGGTGGGGCAGTACTGAGGCAAAGCAGCACTGTCAGATGGTCAGTACTGAGGGAGCGCTGCACTGTCGAAGGGACAGTATCGAGGAAGTGCGCCACTGTCGGAGGGTCAGTCGTGAAGGAACGCTGTACTGTCGAAGGGGTAACATTGAGGAAGTGCTGCACTGTTGGAGGGTCAGTAGTGAAGGAGCGCTGCACTGTCGAAGGGGTAACATTGAGGAAGTGCTTCACTGCCGGAGGGTCAGTAGTGAAGGAACGCTGTACTGTCGAAGGGGTAACATTGAGGAAGTGCTTCACTGCCGGAGGGTCAGTAGTGAAGGAGCGCTGCACTGTCGAAGGGGTAACATTGAGGAAGTGCTGCACTGTTGTGGATGCCGCCTTGCAGACGAGACGTTAAACCGAAGCCCCATCTGCCTTCCCAGGTCGATGTAAAAGATCCCACGGCATCATTCGAGAAAGTGCAAGCGAGTTCTCCCCGGTGTCCTGGGCAATATTTATCCCTCAACGAACATCACTAAGACCGACTTTCTGGTCATTCATCTCATTGCAGTATGTGGGGCCTTGCTGTGTACAAATTGGCTGCAGCATTTACTACATTACCACAGTGACTACACTTCAAAATCAGAGAATCATAGAATGGTTACAGCACAGGAGGAGGCCATTCAGCCTATCGAGCAAGTGCTGGCTTTATGTAAGAGCAATCCAGTTAGTCCCAATCCCCCGCTCTACCCCGTAGCCCTGCAAAATTTTTCACTTCAAGTATTTCTCCAATTCCTTTTTGAAGGCCATGATTGAATCTGCTTCCACCAACCTTTCAGGCAGCGCATTCCAGATTATAAAAAATTGCTGCGCATAAAAAGTTTTTCCTCATGTCGCCGTTTGTTATTTTGCCAATCACTGAAATGATTTTGAACGCTTTTATAAAATCACCTCTTAACCTTCTCTGCTCTAAGGAGAACAATCTCAGCTTCTCCAGACTCTCCACGCAACTGAAGCCCCTCATCCCCGGTACCATTGTAGTAAATCTTTTCTACACCCTCTCTATCTACTTCACATCCTTCCTAAAGTGTGGTGCCCAGAATTGGACACAATACTCCAGTTGTGGTCGAACCAGTGTTTTATAAAGGTTCCACATAACTTCCTTGCTTTTGTACTCCATGTCTGTATTTGTAAAGCCCTTGACGCCACATGCTTTTTTAACCGATTTCTCAAACTATCCTGCCACCTTCAAAGATTGGTGCACATATACCCCCAGGTCTCTGTGTTCCTGCATTCCCTTTAGAATTGTACCATTTAGTTTGTATTGCTTTTCCTCTTTCTTCCTGCCACAATCGATCACTTCACACTTCTCTGCGTTAAATTTCATCTGCCACGTGTCCGCCCATTCCACCAGCCTGTCTATGTCTTCTTGAAATCTATCACTGTCCTCATCACTGTTCACTACATTTCCTATTTTTGAGCCATCTGCAAATTTTGAAATTGTGCACTGTACACCAATTCTAATTCATTAATCTATACCAAGAAAAACTGTGGTCCCAGCACCGACCCCCGGTGAACACTTCCTCCAGTCAGAAAAACAGCCGCTCACTACTACTCTCTGTTTACTGTCACTTAGCCAATTTTAAATCGATGCTCCCACTGCACCTTTAATTCCATGGGCTTCAATTCTGCTGACAAGCCGATTATGTGGAACATTATAAAGCAACTTTTAAAAGTCTATATACACATCAACTGCATTGCCCTCATCAACCCTCTGTTATCTCATCAAAAAACTCAGTCAAGTTAGTTAAACACGATTTGCCTTTCCAAATTCATGCTGGCTTTCCTTTATTAATCAACACTTGTCCAAGTGTCTGTTAATGTTTTCCCGGATTATCGATTCTAAAAGCTTGCCCAACACCGAGGTTAAACTGACTGGCCTGTAGTTGCCGGGTTTATCCTTACAACCTTCTTTGAACAAGGGTGTAACATTTGCAATTCTCCGGCCCTCGGGCACCACCCCCATATCTAAGGATGATTGGAAGATTATGGCCAGAACCTCTGAAATTTCCACCCTTACTTCCGTCAGCAATCTTGGATGCATCCCAGCCGGACCGGGTGACTTATTTATTTAAATACAGCCAGCCTTTCCAGTAGTTCCTCTATCAATTTTTAGCCTATCCAGTATCTCAACTACCTCTTTTTTTCTGTGACTTGGCAGCATCTTCTTCCTTGGTAGCGACAGATGCAAAGAACTCATTTAATACCTCAGCTAGGATGCGGGGACATAGCCTAACAATGAGAGCCAGTACTTGCAGGATTGAAGTTAGGAAATGCTTCTACGCACAAATGGTGGGTTAAGTTTGGAACGCTCTTCTGCAAATGGCAGTTGATGTTAGCTCAATCGAGAATTCTAAATCTGAGATTGATGGATTTCTGTCAACCAAGGGTACTAAGGGATGTGGGGCTAAGGCGGATATATGGAGTTAGGTCACAGGTCCACCCTGATCTGATCGAATGGTGGAAAAGGCTCGAGGGGCAAAATGCCACCGCCACTTGCTGCCTCCTGATATGTGCCAGCTTCTCCTGCAAGAAAGCGCCATGTTTGTCTGGGTGATGTTCCTATCATGTTTGAATAGCTGCCAGTGTGTGTGGCCTGTGAGTTGTGGGTGGGCGGCTTGCATCGGTGGTAGTGGGTAAGGGTGAGAAGGTTGAGTACTGATGGAAATAGTTTGTTGGTATGTGGGTGATGGGAGCAATGGGTGCAGCTATATGTTTAGTTGGTAGGAGACGCCACTTGACAGTTGACCTCACTCATCTTGACCACTCATGTCAAAGCATTTAACTTCTTCCTGTACTGCATCCATGCTCATGATGCTGTGCGCCTGACATTGACCTCATCCCCTACTGCCTCCCACTACCTTTTGGATGCATGTCTGGAGGATATCTTGCCCTCCGCTGATATAGGATGTCCCTCCTTCAGTCCACCTCTTGCACCAAGGCCTCTGGTGAATCAGCAGAGAACCTTGGTGCACGGACTCACAGACCGGCGGATTGGTGAGGTCTGGCCTGCAGATTTGGAGGATGTGGGATTTAGTGGTGCACAACCTTTATTCAACATTTTAAATTAACTCATCAGTATGTAAAAATAGGGATTGGACCTGCATCTGTGCTTTACATGTGCGATGTCTGATCTCTGTTCAGACTCTGTGCAGATATATTTGGCATAAGCTGCACAGAGAGACCTCTGGTGATCAGCAGCCTGAAGGAGGAAGAGGTCTCGGTGCTGTCTTCACAGACCGAAATACTGAGGATCAGCAAGTCCTTTCATGCTGGGCTGTATGACGCGAAGCCCAGAGACAACACGGCCTCCCAATCCTTCCTGTCCTCTCTCTCTTGGAGGAGAGCGAGCGGGAGAGCCTAGATTGGTCACTTACCTTGGACGAGCTGACAAAGGCCGTCTGGTCCTTCGAGAAGATTAGATCTCCCAGGAGCGATGGTTTACCGGTTGACTTGTACTCGGCTCTGTGGAACTGGATAGACTCACACCTACTGGAAGTGTACGGGGGTATGCTTCTGGCAGGCAGAATGTCAGAATCCACGAGGAAAGGCATCATCGCCCTCATCTACAAGCGGAAGGGGGAGAGGAAATAAATCAGAAATTGGCGACCCATTTCCTTGCTAAATGCTGACTACAAGATTCTGTCGAAGGCCATCGCCAACAGACTCGAATCTGTTCTGGAGCGGGTGATCCACCCGGATCAGACCTGTAACTGTACCCGGCAGGAAGATCTCTGATAGCCTTGCGCTGCCCAGGATTACGATCGCCTACGTGCAGGACAGAGGGGTGAACACCTGCCTCTTCACCCTGGACCAGGAGAAGGCCTTCGACAGAATATCCCACGCATACATGATTGACGTGCTATCCAAAATGTGGTTTGGTTCAGCGATTGGATCCGGCTGCTCTACATGGACCTCCATTGCACAGTCCTAATCAATGGGCGGGAGTCGGAGAGTTTTCCGATCAGATCTGGAGTCAGACTGGGTTGTCCTCTCTCTGCGGTCTTGTTTATGTGTTGTGCCGAGCTATTTGCTGCGTCCATCAGAAAGGACACAGTAATTAGGTCGGGTGAAGATCCCGGGCAATGGAGGCTCTCAGGTTAAGGCCTCCCTGTAAATGGATGACGTCACTGTCTTTTGCTCCGATCAGCAGTCGATCCACAGACTGATGGACATTTGCCATCGTTTCAAGCTGGCCTCGGGGTCCAAAGTGAACTGCAATAAGAGTGAGGACATGTTCTATGGCAGGTGGGAAACCCGATCCTTTGATCCCTTCACCGTCAGGTCCGACGACCTGATGGTGTTGGGGATCGGGTTCGGGGGCCCCAGGACTCCACCAATAAATGGGAAGAGCGCATCGCCATGGCTAAACAGAAGCTTGGTATGGTGGGGAGACGATCCCTCTCCGTAACCAACAGGAACCAGGTGATAAAGTGTGAGGTACTCGGGGTCTTGTTGTCGGTGGCCCAGGTCTGGTCCATTCCCCACAGCTCCGTCACCACAGTCACCCGAGCTTTCTTCCACTTTTTCTGGAGGTGGTAAGCAGAATGCGTCCACAGGGACACCATGTACAATACACTGAGAAAACTGGGTCCAGACAACCGAGCAGACGCAGGAGGTCCCGTTCAGCTGGACTGTCCCCCACCACCTGCCCCAGGTGTAGAAGTTCCTGAGTTGGAACCACTTCGACCACAAGGCCGTCAGACAGTGGAACGTTCAGGGGGCTCTGCATGAAAAGGAGAGGGTGGATCCGATCGACCAGATCCCCGACCAGAGGGTTGATGCCATTTGGCAGAACGTCTTGTCGCCAGAACTGACCAACAGGCACCAGGATGTGGCCTGGATGGTGGTGAGAAGGGCCCTCCCAGTGCGGTCCTTCCAACACACATGGAATCTCAGCATCACCTCGAGCTGCCTTCAAGGCTGCGGGAATGGGACCGTCGTCCGTCTCCTGGTGGACTGGACCTTCATGCAGAATGTGTGTGGAGAGATGCGTTGGCAGCTGTCCCAGTTCATCCCCAACACCTCAGTAACACAGGACGCTGTGCTCTATGGACTGTTCTCTGGGAGGCACACCGAGACATATATCAACTGCTGCTGGAAGACCATCAACTCGGTGAAGGAGGCCCTTTGGTCCGCCCGAAACCTGCTGGTCTTCCAGCTGAAGGAGCTGTCCACGACCGAGTGTTGCCGATTGGCACACTCCAAGGTCCAGGAGAACGTGCTGCGGGACGCACTGAGGCGCGTTGCGGCCTACGAAAGGGCCCAAAGGGAAAGAGCGCCGTGTAAAGCCATCCCACCTTTTATTATACAAAATGTATCAGCAGACATGTACTGTGTATTGTATTGAAATAATGGGATCATAGTGTGTGCGATATGTTTTGTATTGTTTTGAATTGAAATTGCAAACTTTAACCCTGAACTGCATGTATCATTAAATTTTATGAAATAAAGTATATTTTGAAAATTAAAAAAAATTGCTGCTCAACGGCGCTCCTTTGAGCAGCGAGAGACCTGTCCGAAAAATTGACAGAAGTCTTTTTTGCCTGAAAGTGAGTGCGGTTTGACGTGTTGTTGCTCAAAGGCACTCCCTGCTGGTGAGCAGAGGCAAATGCTCGAACAAAATAGCTTCAAGGTTTGAGAAAGGAAAAGCTCCAACATTTTAAGCAAGAAGCAGTCTGTAAAGTGAAGAAAGCGGCCTTGAGCTCAATACCGCTTACTCCGAAAGCACGTTCGTTATTTTGAGCTAGAATTAAACCAACGATTTAAGAGTGATTTTGCTTTCAATTTTTAACCTCGACAAGTTTTCCACACTACCAGCTGAGCTATTGATTGTTCACCGTGCGCCTTTTGACACTCCCCGACTCGTGGAGTCGCGTGGGCATGACCGAGACTGACTCGGTACCTGCTCATACCGCGGCGCTGTGAGCGTATGAGCTCCGACTTACTCTCCACACCCTGGGCCAGTGGAGCAATGGAGAACGTGTCTGACCAGAATTCAGAAGTTTGTTGGTTCGATTTCCACCTGGATGGAGAGTTTTTGCAAACTGCCGATTACTTTATGATTTTATACCTTGAAAACTGGCCTACTTGGTAGTGCTGCCTGGAAAGTTATGCATCAAGTGCCTTCTTAGCGCAGCAGGCAGCGCGTCAGTCTCATAATCTGAAGATCCTGAATTTAATCCTCAGAGAAGGTATCATTGTGCTTTTTATTTCCATCTTTGCTCAAGACCAAAATCAAGAATTTTTGCTTCCTGCAGCACATAAAAAGATTTGCTGCTCCTTGACCTCTCTGTACCGTAGCACGCAGTGAAGCTTAAGAAGTACTGGAACATGGGCTCGCTGAAAACTGACACCACTTCTGTTTCTGGACAATTGACCCAAGTCAAAAGGTGAGTGGAGAATGCAACAATCGATCCTGCTATCTCTCACATGCTCAGCGAGCACTCGACTTGAATCGTTGAAAGATTACAGCATGGAAGGAGGCCATTCGGCCCATCAAGACCATACCAGCTCTCTGCAAGAGCAAGCTGAGCTATCAAAAGGAAGCAGCGTCTTTCTCTCTCTTTGGTGATTGTTCACCGTGCACCATTTGACTCGCCCGGACTCGTGGAATCGCGTGGGCATGAACGAGACTGACTCGGTAACTGCTCATTCTCCAGCACTGTGGGACTGTGAGTTCCTGTATGCTGTTTGAAAACTGGGCCAGTGGAGCAATGGATCACGAGTGGAGGTTCGATTCCCGTTTGATTCGAAAGTTTCTGCGAATTTGTTTTATTACAAAACATACATTACTGCATAAAATTTAAGAATACACAGAGTTAAAATTAAATTTCACAATTTCGAAGCAATAAAGTACAATACAGATCGTATCTCACGGTATGAACCATCCAGTTAAAGGGGCCTCATGCTGTGATCTCACGGTGTGAACCGTCCAGTTAAGGGAGCCTCATCCTGTGATCTCATGCTGTGAACCGTCCAGTTAAAAGGGCCTCACCTTGTGATCTCACGGTGCGATCCATCCAGTTAAAGGGGCCTCAAAGATTATCTTTCGCTCCAGAGTCCGCTCCGTGGAGCAGGACGAGAAGTGCTCGCGTTTCTTCTTCCAGAAGCTGCTCAGGGAGACTTCTGTGATCAGCAGCCTGAAGGAGGAAGAGGGCTCGGTGACGTCTTCACAGACCAACATACTGAGTCCACTCCACCTTGTAATTTGCTAATTTACCTCATGCTCATGCTTTAATATTGCATTTTTTTGAGAAAGATTAGAAAGTTATTTGATAAAATTGAGTAACGAAGGAGGAGAGTCAGAAAGCGATATAGAAAAAAACAACAGAGGAATAAACAGGTGGAGGGAGAAACAGATATATAGAGATCGGGAGATAAAGGTAAATAGATAGATAGTTATATAGATAGGTAGATGGATAGATAGAGATAGATCGATCGGTAGATAGATATATAGAGAGATGGATCGAGAGATATATAGATAGATCAATGGATGGATAGAGAGATAGATGGTGAGATAGATAGATGGATAGATAGATGGATAGAGAGATATATAGATAGATAGATAGTTAAACAGATGGATGGATAGATAGATGGATAGAGAGATATATAGATAGAAAGATGGATAGAGAGATATATGGATAGAGAGATAGATAGATAGTGAGATAGAGGAATAGATAGATAGATGGAGAGATAGATGGATAGAAAGATAGAAAGATAGATAGATAGATAGATAGATAGATAGATAGATACATTTAAAGCAGTGGAGAGACAACGATACATACGAATCGGTCGAAGCAGATTTATACTGATTTTTAAACGGTGAAAATAACAATGGATATAGTTGAAAGAGATAAAGAAACATAAAATTAGTAGAAAGAGAGCACGATAGGTAGAATTATAATTGGAGACAGAGTGAGAGATTGGCAGAAATAGCGATGGAGAAGTGGAGTCAGTTGGAACATTGGTGGTGGGGGGGATGGGGAGTGGATGCAGGAATTGTCCGTCTTTTTGTGATAGTTTAATTGAAATGTATTGAGTCAATTGAAGATCAATTAGCAATGGGCAGCGACAAATTGCAGGGTCAAACTCATTACCCCTCGCCCCAATAAAGCTATGCTGGTAAAGAAACAACTCTATTTAAACCCAAACTGAACTGCAACAAATCAGCAAAGGTTACTTGAAAGGCATCTGGTGATGAGCTTGAGACTAAATGGACTGGGGATGTTGTACTGAATTAGGCCGACCATGGAAGGCCCTGCGCTGATATTACGTACCACGTGTTTCTCTGCTCTCATGATGAGAAAAGACTCGAAATTAATTGAATACAACTGCAGTTCCTGAACGGGACTTTCTCCTGCACCTTAATATCCTCTTAACAGATCCGCCGCCTGTCAAGGTCAACCTGCTTGTCCTGTTCGGACGTTGACATTTCAGTTAATGATTAGTTTTGGGGTACTGGATTAGTTTGAGGTGATGGATTAGTTTGAGGAACACTATTCGTTTGAGGTGCTGTATTTGTTTGAGGTACTTTATTAATTCGAGGTACGGTATCAGCTTGAGGTACTGTATTAGTTTGAGGTACTGTCTTTTTTGAGGTACCGTATTAGTTTGAGGTGCTGTATTTATTTGAGGTGTTGCGTTAGTTGGAGGAGCTGGATTAGTTTAAGATGCTGTACTAATTTGAGGTATTATATTAGTTTGAGGTGCTGTATCAGTTTGAGGTGCTGTATTAGTTTGAGGTGTTGTATTAGCTTGAGGTGCTCTATTAGTTTGAGGTGCTCTATTAGTTTGTGGTGCTGTATTAGTTTGAAGTACTTTATTAGTTTGAGATACTGTATTAGATTGAGATGCTGTATTAGTTTGAGGTATTATATTAGTTTCAGGTTCTGTATCGGTTTGAGGTACTGCATTCGTTCAAGGTGTTGTATTTGTTTGAGGCACTGTATTAGTTTGAGGTACTGTATTAGTTTGAGGTACTTTATTAGTTTCAGATGATGTATTAGCTTGAGGTATGATAGTAGTTTCAGATTATCTATCCGTTTGAGGTACTGTATTAGTTTGAGATACTGTTTTAGTTTGAGAAGCTCTATCAGTTTCAGGTGTTATATTAGTTTGGGGTATCTGTATTATAAGGAAAGAGTTAGTTTTTATATTGAAGTAATGTTAACCTTTAGCGTTTACCTCTTAAGTAAGGAAGTATAAATCTCTGTTGGGAGAATGAAACTACAACCATAAGACAGATTTGCTTCATTTTATATGCATGCAAATGTTTAATATAGAGACTAATAGATTCTGAAGTCCAGAAACTCTTGGATTGTAGCAGATATCATTATACTCATAAGTTTATTGATCCTTTTGATATAAACAATTCTCTGACAATCCTAACAAGGCCTTTAAATCATTCCGAGCTGGTGTGTATGTGTGACAGACGGCATTGTGTGCTATTCGTCTTACCAGCTTCAAAGGGAAGCAGGAGAGGTGTGAGATCTCTATGATTGCAACGTATCATTCCAAGCTGACGCAGCGGGAAAGGGCTGTACTGGGGAGAGATAAACACCATTCTGCTTTCTGGTCAATGGGCAAGGCCATATGTTTTAACTCACAAGTTCAAAAGTTATGGTTATAATTAATGCCTAAAGCAGAACACCTGGCTGTGCGGAAGGAGCCTGTTTGCACCACAAGGCGACATCTAGTGGAGGAGTGTAGTTAGGTGATGAGGGAAGTGATACTCTGATAACATGGAAAATGCTGGAAACCCTCAGCAGATCAGGCAGCATCTGTGGAGAGAGAAACAGAGTGAATGTTTCAGGTCAATGACCTTTCATCAGAACCAAGTTGGGCAGTTGTGTTCGGTAATTTTCGCTGAAATGGAGAATTTCTCCGCCACCTTTTTCTTGATATCACAATTGCTGGCTTGCGAGAGAAAACGGCCCTCCGCTTCACTGTGAGTGCAAGAGAAAAGTCTGCAGGTGCCGCATGGCGTCCATTGAATGTCAAAAGTTTAAAAGAAGAGTTAGCGATTCAGGTACACAAACCTCGCTGGTGAGCAAGAGATTTTTTTGTCAGAGGTTCCAGCCTTGCCTTCATCTCTTGCCCTTTGCGAGGCACTTGTTCCGGTTTACATTTACAAACTGGGTGAGTTGGTGATCGGGGGGACTGCAGGAGACTCAGCGGCCCCGGGTGAGACACAGAAAAATCCGCCCAAGCCCTGTCCCAATGTACGTTTGTGGAAGTAAACAAGGGAGGGGACCGGGTGACGCTCCAGTCAAACCCCATGTCCGGGAACGCCTCGACTTTAAAATTCTCATTCTTGCTTTCAAATCCCAGCATGGCCCTCGCCCCCTCCCTATGTCTGTAACCTCCTCCAGCCCTACAACCATCCCAGATCATGTGGCTACAAGAGCAGGTCAAAGGCTGGGTATTCCGCGGCGAGGGACTCACCTCCTGACTCCCCAAAGCCTTTCCACCATCTGCAAGGCACAAGTCAGGAATGTGATTGAACACTCTGTGCTTGCCTTGTTGAGTGCAGCTCCAACAACACTCAAGAAGCTCGACACCATCCAGGACAAAGCAGCCCGCTTGATTGGCAGCCCATCCACCACCCTGAACATTCATTCCCTTCACCACCGGCGCACTGTGGCTGCAGTGTGTACCATCCACAGGACGCACTGCAGCTGCAGCAACTCGCCAAGGCTTCTTCGACAGCACCTCCCAAACCCCCGACCTCCAGCACCTAGAAGGATAAGGGCAGCAGGCACATGAGAACAACACCACCTGCACGATTCCGTCAAAGACACACACCATCCCGACTTGGAAATATATCGTCGTTCCTTCATCGTCGCTGGGTCAAAATTCTGGAAATCCCTTCGTAACGGCACTGTGGGAGAAGCTTCACCACACGGACTGCAGCGGTTCAAGAAGGCGGCTCACCACCACCTTCTCAAAGTCAATTTGGGATGGGCAATAAATGCCGGCCTCGCCAGCGACACCGACATCCCGTGAACGAAAAAAAAATCTCTGCGCTCCTCCAATTCTAGCCTCTTGCGCATCCCCGATTTTAATTGCTCCACCATTGGCGGCTGTGTCTTCAACTGCCTAGGCCCTAAGCTCTGGAATTCTCCCCCGAAACCTCTCCGCCTCTCTCTCCTTTAACACATACCTTAAAACCTACCTCTTCGACTAAGCTTTTGGTCACCTGTCCCAATATCTCCTTATGTGGCTTCGTGTCAAGTTTTGTATAATAAAGCTCCTGTGAAGCACCTTGTGACGTTTTACTACCTTAAAGGCGCAAGACAAATGCAGGTTGTGTCCTCTGGTTATCGACCCTCCTGCCAATCGAAACAGCTTCTCCCCATCCATTCTATCAAAATCCCCTCATAATTTTGAACACCTCCATTAAATCTCCTCACAACATTTTTTTGCTCGAAGGAGAACAATCCCAGCTTCTCCAGTCTCTCCACATAACCCATCCCTGGACACGATGCAAGGTGGAGGTTTGCAACCAGATTTGCAAATTATTGCCAGTCGGGAGCTGGACAAATCGAACGGAACCGAAATGACAAACAGCTTTGTGAATCTGTCGATACGCTTTGGGAAACGGAATTGGAGGCGATTAAAGGAATGACCAGAGAGGCGGCCAAGACGCAGCTGAGTCGGCATGTCCCCCTGGAACAGTTACTCTGATGTTGTGGGTGAAATTAAGAGTTCGGAGCCATTCAAAGCGCTCCCAGTTACTGCAGATCAGGGATCAAAACCTGATATCAGCGTCAGGACGCTCAGAATACTTTTTTTATTCGTTCATGGGATGTGGGCGTCTCTGGTGAGGCCAGCATTTATTGCCCATCCCGAATTGCCCTTGAGATGGTAGTGGTGAGCCGCCTTCTTGAATCGCTGCAGTCAGTGTGGCGAAGGTTCTCCCACAGTGTGACTGAGTGACAGACAAAGCACCGGTGGGCACGCCGGTTGCAGGAGAGCTGGTTGGCGGTGATATCGATGCTGTGAGCGAGACCAGACCGTTTCCATGTTTCCACAAACAATGTCCCATCCTTTATTAATGGAAAAGTAAAACTGATAGTGGACAATTGCATTTCTGTGGCTGCAACATATAACTTTGTGTAGGTGACACGCTGCTTTAGTGCATCTTGCAAGAAAAAAAATCAGATGGTCTCTGTGGCGCAATCGGTTAGCGCGTTCGGCTGTTAACCGAAAGGTTGGTGGTTCGAGCCCACCCAGCGACGAAAATTGCACTTTTTTCTTCCCACTTTCGGATTCATTGCCTCATTCTGATCGCCCTGAAGCCGGTGCCAGGTTTCAATTCCTGATCTGCAGTAACTGGGAGCACTTTAAATGGCTCCGATCTCTTCATCTCATTTCAAGTTTTCCAATGTGTGATTTGGCTGCAAGAAAACACTCTGTGAACAATGTGATCTGAGCATGCCTGATTCGCCATAATTTACACTGCGGTCGGATATCAGGCACATGCAAAAAACACAGTGAAATGTTTGTGTGGGCGCGATGCTCTGGGATTCCCTGCCTGACCATCGCCACCGATCCTTCTCTGCAGCCTTCCGAAATACAGCGCAGTAAATGTATCCCTGTGAAATGAGCTCCTGGACAGTAATACGGAAATTAGTTTGGCTGAGGGATTATATCCCTAACACGAGGGTGGAGGTGTCAGGTTTCCGTAGTGTAGTAGTTATCACGTTCGCCCAACACGCGAAAAGTCCCCGCTTCGAAACCGGGTGGAAATATTTTGTAACCTTGTCCCCATTAAAAATGATTAAATATTTAACGATTCACATTGCTAATTAAATGTGAACAAAGTCCATATCTCCCAGCCCTGTTAATGCAGTCCGCTGAGAGCAGGCGATGAATGCCAGCGTGATATTGGGGGTGAAGGCTGCTTCCAATGCTGTCTCATTACCGATGGGATCTGGCGGAGATTTGACAAGACTCATCCATTCAACCAAGATATGAAACGGTGTTTAAGAAACATTCAAAAATATAATAACATCCAGGATCCTGTCTTCAGAGTGCGTGGCGCAAAGGTCTGACTCCGGATTAAAAGGCTGGTTCACTTGCTTCTGCTTTCTGAAATGTACTTGCCCATCCTTCAGAGGTCATCGGAAATATGTTTTATGCCTTTCAAAAAAAGGCGCGAAAGTTAGTTACATGTTCTGTTTTCAACACGGCTGGTGAAATGGCCGGACTATCATAAATTCGGAGTCGCCTTTGAAACATTTAAAGGCGACTACCTGAAAATCACTTTGTGCAAATTTAAAATCACGGTTCCTATTTATTTCGGTCTGAAAGAAATAACGATAAACGTGTCAGTCAGTGCCCGCGGTGAGACGGTGATGAACTTGTTTGCTGCGAAGTTCACCGCTGGGCAAAAGTTGACGCCGTTTGAAGCACGCGAACACACTCAATGCAAAGGATGAGCTCATAACCAACAGGTCCCGTCATCGTCAAACACCTCCTTTCTTGTTCAATAGAGCGAGCAGAGGCGTGTTCATCATCAGACGCCAGCAACTTTAAGAAATGGAACAGATAAAGGCACAGACGCAAGTTCCAAATCCTTTCAATGCAAAGTTATTTCACTTTATTTAAAGTGCCGTGAGGCTAAAAACGGGTCCCAGATGATTTGCGTTCACTCGTGACTTGTTTTCCAGTGTTTGTCCGTCAGGTTTGCAATTCAATTTGTATTGGATATTGAAGATATTTCAGGATGATTGCACAACATACCATGTGTAAAGCAACCATCTTGATAACTTCAATCATCACACACTCTACATCGACGCTGCAGAGGCCCCAGCACCCCTTTCAATATTGTTTTTCTTAACTCACTGTTTTCAAAGGGGAATTGGATAAACGCTTGGATGGAAACATTTTCAGGGCTATGGGGAAACAGCAGGCGAGTGGGACTAACTGGACAGCACTTTCAGAGACCTGGCACAGGCACGATGGGCCGAATGGCGCTATCTTATTCTATGATTCTATTAATAGATCAATTTCCGCCTTTCACTGAGCCTCCCTAAATGGAGCGCAGTAATCATGTCCCTGTGAAATGAGCTCCTGAACAGTAATACGGAAATTAGCGTGGCTGAGCGGTTTGAAACTCTGGTTAGGCTTCTAACTGGAAATTTCCTCTCTAAGATTGATTAGTTTATCAATTATCTCCCCCTTTCGATCTTAAATGTCTTCACATATCTTTTTGATCTCTTCTTCTACTGTCACGCCCACAATACCAGTCTCCCTGGTCAATACTGAAGCAAAGTGATTATTTAATATTTCTGCCATTTCGCTGTCATTGTCTGTGAGTTTGTCGTGTGTATCCCTTAGTGGCCCTATTCCTATCCGAAACTTTCTTTGGCTGTTGATGTGTCTCGAATACTTTGTTTTTTTTTATATTCCTTTTTGCCTTTCTAATAGTTCTTTAGACTTCTTTCCCAGTCTTTTCACATTCCCCTCTCTCCTTTATTGTCCAGTGTGGGCCTTTTTCTTTAGTTTCAATTTTGCCCTTGTTTCTTTATTCATCCCTGGTGTTTCATTTCTGGCTGGTTTGTTCTTGCTTTTTAGTGGGATATATTTCTCCTGGACTCTATTGATCACCGTTTTTATTGTTTCCCACTGCTGTTCTATTTCTTTGTCCAGGTCATTAATTTGTCAAACATTTCACCGTTTGAAACTTCTCAAGTCACATTTCCATCACAAAGCCAGTTGCTTTTGTGGGAGGAGCAAATCAACTTGGTCGAAAAATCAGCTGCAGCCCAATCCACAAATAAAATATTTTCAGGTCATCGCAAAAATAAGCAACGTCAGAAGTGCGACCTGAACGCAGCGCCTTAGACCGCTCGGCCATCCTGACTACAAAGCTGACATTTCATTCTGCATCAATTCTGCACCGTTGGCCAGTGAACGCAACATAAAAGTTTAAAATGGTACTCGCCCAACGTGGGGGTCGAACCCACGACCCTGAGATTAAGAGTCTCATGCTCTACCGACTGAGCTAGCCGGGCTTGCGTACTCAGAACCATCTTATCTGTTATTGCAGCAAGCAGGAGAAAGACTCCATTTCAAATTATTGGAATCAATTCTGAGGTACAGGATGAACTGTCACTTCGAAAGGCACGGACGAATCAAGGACAGTCAGCATGGATTTGTTGTGGGGAGGTCGTGTCTGACTAACCTGATTGAATTTTTCGAGGAGGTGATAAGAAGGATGGATGAGGGTAGCGCAATTGATGTGGTCTACATGGATTTTAGCAAGGCATTTGAAAAGTTCCTCCATGGCAGATTGGTCAAAAAAGGAAAGGACCATGGGATCCAAGGGAATGTGGCTTGTTGGATCCAAAATTAGCTCAGTGGCAGGAAGGAAAGGGTAATGGTCGACGGGTGCTTTTGTGGCTGGAAGGCTGTTTCCAGTGGGGTGCCGCAGGGCTCGGTACTTGGTCCTTTGCTTTTTATGCTCTACATTAACGATTTGGACCGAAACTTCGGGGGCATGATTAAGAAATTTGCGGGTGACACAAAAATAGGCCAAGTGGTTGATAGCGAGGAGGAAAGCTGTGGACTGTGGGGGTTGAGGCAATTTTCTGATAACAAGGCACTCAATCCATCTCTGAACGAATTTTGAACGAATACGTTTGTTTGACCCGGCACAGGCACGATGGGCCGAATGATCTCCTCTTGTGGACCAACATAATACGATGATACTAATTGTTGTCAGACGGAAAAGCAACACATTGCAAATAAGAGCAGAGAGAGGAAACTCGTCTAACAGCATAAGAGCACGGTGAGATATTGTATTTGAGAAGGATGAGGAGGGATAGTTTATCATGGTGGTAGTCACATGGAGTATCATTTGTGACTTTGATAAGGAACATTTCATGCTGCGACAGGGGAGGAAAGCTGATTGGAGAGATTCAGCCCGGGCGCGGCCCCATCATGCACGGTGAGAAGGAGGGGGGCGGAGGGAAGTGTCAGAGCGCGGGCTCACCGGTGGAAGCAGCATAAAAGTTTCAAACGGTACTCGCCCAACGTGGGGCTCAAACCCACCACCCTGAGAGTTTTTAATGAAAAGGGGGAGCAGCCACTGTCTGCATCTCTTGCTGTTCTTGAAACAACACATTCCAAGTACAAGCAGAGAGAGGACACCATTCAGTTGCCCATTGTGTTAATAAAGTGCCATCTGTTTCCGTAGTATAGCTGTTATCACGTTCGATTTATACGCGAAAGGTTCCTGGTTCGATCGGTTCCCAGGTAGAAACATTATTTTGGAACTTGGTCTCCATAAACATCCACATCGATTTTCTTCTCCTGCCAAAAAGGGAGACAGTGTCTGCTCCCTTATTCTTTGTCAGCTGCATCTTTTACTTCATTGCACAGATAACTTTGAGTGAGAGAAAACTGATCCACAGTGACGCTCATTTCAAGTTTTATTCCCTTTTAATTTGGTGGGGACAAGGGAGCGGAACCAACCATCTACCAAGTTCTCCTGAATTCTCCGGTTCAATGCGAAACCGGCCAACAAAAGCCCTTTCATTGACCGTGGAGGTTCAGACAATTTTCTGATAACAAAGCGCTCAATCTATTTCTCTTGTCTATTTCCCGATGTTTCCGGATACTGTCTGAATCTATGCGCTGTGTTTATTTCACTATGTGTCCACCTGCAGGGTAGTTTTTGAACGAAGACGTGTGTTTGTCTTCTGTTTGTTACAATAAATAAAAGAGGTCATCAGGTGCTTCCCTCCCTGACACTGGGGAACCAGAGGCAGACTTTCGAGCAGGGTTCTGTTCATTGTGAAGACGCAAAGAAAACATTAATTGCAGAATTCTGCAAACCAACTCGAAAGGAAAAAACTGTGACCCCCGACGTGATTTGAACACGCAACCTTCTGATCTGGAATCAGACGCGCTACTGTTGCGCTACGAGGCCTGGGTGCAGTAGTGGATGTTTGTTTATATCAATGTTTGTCAAGCACCGCTTTATTTCTCCGATATTGGAGGAATGGGTTGGCTTTCAACTCCCCGCCCACTCCCACCGGATGTCAGGCAACATCAGAAGTATCCTTCACCTGTCAGCGGCAGCATGGCGCTCGCTTCCATCGCCTGCTGTCAGCGGACTGCAGCAAATCCAATTACACTCATTCTGCACCCAGAATTATCACATCACAGGAAAAGGATGTGGGAAACTGCTCAAGATACATAACAGGAGGGGAAACTCCTGAAAAACACTCAGACTTTCGGTGTTTAGACTGCCATTAGAGCTGCAGAAGAGAACGTGTGAAAATATAAACTATGAGTGCGATGTTGATTTATGCAGGAAACTGCTCAAAATACATAACAGGACGGGAAACTTCTGAAAAACACATGGACCTTCGATGTTTGGACTTTGGTTAGAACTGCAAAAAATAACGTGTGAAAATATAAACTATGGGTGTGATGTTTTTCTCTAAAGTGAATATTTTTAGCGGATTTCTCCCGTTACTTTCGCAACTATGGGTTGTTAAACCATCAACAATAACTTCTGCTTGATTTGAGCCCGAGCGGTTACAAAATAGCAAGTTCAATCGATTGACTTACAACAGATTTGCACTGCAGCTGTCTTCAACATTACATTCAACAGTATTATTATTATAACACAACTGTCGACAGATTACATTAATGACAAGCAATCAACACAACCCGACCTGTCTGCGAATCCAGGTATATCAGACCTGACCTTTGCGGACTGCCTGTGGCAATGGACTTCTGACTGTCTCCAATTGAGAGCTCCAACATTTGAGAAGGGAGCATGCCCTATCTTTATAGGATTCGGCTACATTGTTCTGTACGTAAGCACCACTGATCTCAACTCATTGTCATAAAACAACCCACTTTGCTGACTCTCAGAAACCACCAAAGATTATTTAATGTCTTAGTGTTTATTTAGCCTTTCTCTGTCATCAGGTTTTAGATGCTTATACTAAGTTAGCACAACCTGGAGTTCAGGTGTCCAGGACACCCTAGTTTCTCTGGACATCAACATCTAATCGTTTCTAACCATTTCAAAAATATTCTGTTTTTCTGTTCTCCCTTCCAAAGTGAATAACCTCACATTTCCCCACATTATACTCCATCTGCCACCGTCTTGCCCACACACTTAACCTGTCTACATCCCTTTGCAGACACTTTGTGTCCTCCTCACAGCTTACTTTCCCATCCAGCTTTGAATCATCAGCAAACTTGGATACATTACACTCGATCCCTTCATCAATCATTAAAATTCTTCTCTTGGCATATAAATAGTAAACGGGTAGTAAGCGGAGCGGTAAGATCGATTAGGGACCAAAAAGGAGATCTATGCATGAAGGCATAGGGCATGGCTGAGGTACGAAATGAGTATTTTGCATCTGTCTTTACCGAGGAAGAAAATGCTGCCGCAATCACAGTAAAAGGGGAGGTAGTTGAGATACTGGATGGGGTGAAAATTGATAAAGAGGAGATACTCGAACGGCTGGCTGTGCTTAAAGTTGATAAGTCACCTGGTCCGAATGAGATGCATCCGAGGTTGCTGAGGAAAGTAAGGGTGTAAATTGCAGAGGTCCTGGCCATAATCTTTCAATCCTCCTCAGATACAGGGTTTGGTGCCAGAGAACTGGAGAATTGCAGATGTTACACCCTTGTTCAAAAAAGGGTGCAAGGATAAACCCAACAACCACAGGCCAGTCAGTTTCACCACGGTGGTGGGAAGCTTTTAGAAATGATAATCTGGGACAAAATTAACAGTCATTTAGACAAGTGTGGATTGATAATAGAAAGCCACTGTGGATTTGTTAAAGGCAAATCGTGATTGAGTTTTGTGATGAGTTAACAGAGAGGTTTGATGAGGACAATGTGGTTGATGTTGTCTATATGGCCGTTCAAAAGGCGTTTGATAAAGTGCCACAAAATAGGCTTGTCAAAAGGGGCGACAGTGGCTGCTCCCTTATTCTTTAAAAGCCCACAGATAACTTTGAGTGAGCGAAAACTGATCCACAGTGACGCTTACTTGAAGTTTATACCCTTTAATCTGAAAGGATATATTGGCCTTGGAAGGAGTGCAGCACAGATTCACCAGATTGTTACCAGGGGGCAATACGTTAAATTATGAGAAGATGTTATATAAACTAGGCTTAAAATCACACAAGTCACACTGCAAGAAGTTTTCATTTTTGATACATACATTAATGACCTGGACTTTGGTACACAGGGAATAATCTCAAAGTTTGCAGATGACACGAAACTCGGGAATGTAGAAAACAATGTGGTGGATAGTATCAGACTTCAGGAGAATATAGACAGCCTGGTGAAATGGACTTTATTAATAGAGGCAGAGAGTACAAAAGCAATAAAGTTATGCTCAACGTTTATCAAACACTGGTTCGGCTGCAGCTGGAGCATTGTGTTCAATTCTGGGCAGCTCACTTTAGGAAAGATGCCAAGGCCTTGGAGAGGGCGCAGAGGAGATTTACTAGAATGGTAACAGAGATGAGGGACTTCAGTTTTGTGGCGAGAATGGAGAAGCTGGGGTTATCCCCTGAGAGCAGAGAAGGTTAAGGGAAGATTTGATAGACGTGTTCAAAATTATGAAAGGTTTTGATAGAGCAAATAAGGAGAAACTGTTTCAAGTCTCTGAGATGATTCTTTTAATTACCATTAATAAACCCACAACTTTCTGTTTCGCAATGAACGAAATGCTAACAAGTTTGCCGAGTGACTGTCGAAACTAGGCTAAGTTTTCTGACTTCCATCCCTTCTCATTTTACGCACTTTATTTTCGGAGTCTGCTTAGAAGTGTTCAGAGGTTATGAGACCAGGAATCTGGTGCAGTCGTTGTTGAATTTGAAAGGATTGCAGCCCAATTTACACGAGAGAAAGCTCGCGCCTGGAAGTTTGTGAGGAGCAAGTTCCAGCAAATTGTTTCTGACCCGGGATTAAACCGGGAGTTTTTCGCCTGTGAGGCCAACATGATAACCATTACACCACGAAAACATCTATTTAGTCAAGCCAAGGTTAGATGATAGTGTTAAGTGAGAAAGTGAACTGCTGACTCCCACTTCTGGGGGATATCCCAAAGCGCTTCATCGAGGTGTCATCAAAAACATAGAATCATAGAATCACAGGAGGCCATTCGGCCCATCGAGTCTGTGCCAGCTCTTTAAACTAAATGGTGCAATTTTAAAGGGGGTGCAGGAACAGAGAGACCTGGGGGTATACATACACAAATCTTTGAAGGTGGCAGGACAAGTTGAATAGATTGCAAAAAAAAAAGTGTTCGGATTCTTTGACTTTATTAATAGAGGCATCGAGTACAAAAGCAATGAACTTATGCTAAACCTTTATAAATTACTGGTTAGGCCCCAGCTGGCCACCACACAATTCTGCCCACCACACTTTAGGAAGGATGTCAAGGCCTTGGAGAGGGTGCAGAGGTGATTTACCAGAATGGTGCCAGGGATGAGGGACTTCAGTGAGGTGGAGAGACTGGAGAAGCTGGGGTTGTTCTCCTTTGAGCAGAGACGGTTGAGGGGAGATTTAACAGAGGTGTTTAAAATCATGAACGGTTTTGATAGAATAAATCAGGAGAAACTATTTCCAGTGCCAGAAAGGATGGTAACCAGAGGACACAGATTTAAGGTAATTGGCAACAGAGGTGAGATGAGGAGATTTTTTTTTTACGCAGCGAGTTGACATGATCTGGAATGCGCTGCCTGAAACGGTGGTGGAAACAGATTCAATAATAACATTCAAAGGGGAACTGGATAATACTTGAAGGGGAAAATTTTGCAGGGCTATGGGGAAAGGGAAGGGGAGTAGGTCCAATTGGATAGCTCTTTCAAAGAGTTGGCACAGGCACGATGGGCCGAATGGCCTCCTTCTATGATGTTTCCATGCTGTGATTCGATGCTATGGAGGATTTTCTGATGCAGTGGATATTCGGGGCAGAGGACCAAGTGGGGATTGAGCTCGACGGCAAGTGTATACAGTTCGTTCAAAGGACTGAAGCCGATGGTTTCATTCTTCCCGTCGTTTAGCAGCAGGAAATTAGTCGGCCATGCAGGCGACTTTTTTTTTGTCTTCAATCATGGGATGTGGGTGTCAATGGCAAGGTCAGCATTTATTGCCGATAACCTAATTGCTCTTGAGAAGGTGCTGGTGAGCCGCCTTCGTGAACTGCACCTTTCGTTGACTGTGTCATTGACATTTTCTGGATAGAGAGAAACTATTTCCGCTGGTTGGGGATTCTAGGACTTGGGGGCACAGTCTAAAAATTAGAGCCAGATCTTTCAGGAGTGAGATTAGAAAACACTTCGACACACAAAGGGTGGAAGAAGTTTGGAACTTTTTTCCCCTAACGGCAATTGATGTTTGCTTAATTGCAATTTTTAAATCTGAGATCGATAGCTTTTTGCCAACCGAAGGTATTAAGGGATATGGGCCAAAGGCAGGTATATGGAGTGAGATCACAGGTCAACTACGATCTTATCAAATGGCGGAGCGGACTCGAGGGGCTGAATGACCTACTCCTGTTCCTATGGTACATTTCCCCGAGTGTCTGTTCTCTCCATAGTTGTTGCCTTGTGTTCAAAGCATATTTTCGTTTAAAGCTCGTTTTGGGGATGAGCCGGTGGGAGGCAATACGTGCCGTGGATCGAGACCTTTTTGCGGGAAGAGCAAATCAACTGGGCCGAAGATCAACCGCAGCTCCAGCAACAAATAAAATAGGAGTCAAAATAACTGATGTCAGAAGTGGGATTCGAACCCACGCCTCCAAAGGAGACTGCGACCTGAACGCAGCGCCTTCGACCGCTCGGCCATCCTGACTTACAAATAGCTCCTTCACTCGCCACCCTTTCCACATTGAGACCCCCCCCCCCCCCCCCCCGGAGAAAGTTTCATTCACTCCAGTGCTTGGTGAGATAAATGATGCTGGAAAGGCTCGGTGAGCGGGATTCCACCTCCCCGGGTTTTCCTGAGCCTATTGTACTTTATTCCTATTTAATCACGGGAATATCCGCAATCAGGAGCTAAAAATAATTAAAAGCTGAATCACAGAGAAAGGGAAATCCATATTACATCTGATAAACCAACCAACAGCGCTCCCTGGTGGTCTAGTCGTTAGGATTCGGCGCTTTCACCGCCGCGGCCCGGGTTCGATTCCCGGTCAGGGAAGCAACTTTTGAACACTTGTTGTATTCATCGCATGAACTGACTCAACGTCTGTGGGAAGAAAAAAAAACAATCATTGTTTTCATCACCAATAATTAACCGATAACGTTATTTTGCAGAATGAAAGGCGACTGAGGGAAGTTGGAAAACTTTAATAATTTCTTTTGTGCGATGAACTTTTTATCCCTTCTCATTTTACACACTGTATTTTTAAGGGCTCGGTTTAAAATGTTCAATGCTCGTGAGACCACGAATTTGTGTTAAATTTAACAGACCGGCTATTTCACAGAGAAAAAATAAATTTGCCCCAACATAATGTTTCTGCTCGGGATTGAACCAGGGACTTTCCACGTATAAAGCAAACGTGATAACTGCTACACTGCAGAAACCTCTGTTTGGGTTATCAGTCAGAAGTTCGAATGACTGCATTGATTCTCTTTCATAACTATTCAATTGATCGAAGTTGCACAAGTCACAAAAGAAAAATGTTCATTTCAAAGTTATTAAACTCCCAAATGTGGCCTGCCTTGTTTGGACAGGGGTTGACCCAGACGTCACAGCCTCAACAAAGCATATTCTCAACATTTCCATTGGGAACAGGAGGAGGCCATTCAGCCCCTTGAACCTGTTCCGCCCTTCAATTAGATCAGAGATGATCTGTAACTGAAATCCATTAACCTGCCTTTGCTCCCTGTCCCTCGATACCCTTACCCAACGAAACTCTATCGATCTCAGTCTTGAAAGCTTCAATTGACTCCCAGCATCCACAGCCTTTTGGGGGACAGCGTTCCAGACTTCTACTGCCTTTTGTGTAAAATAGTGCTTCCTGTTTTCGAACCTGAATGGCATGGTTCGAATTTTTTAAGGTTATTTCCACCTCGTTCTTGATTCCCCAGAGGAAATTGATTCTCTCTCTCTATTCTATCGAATCATTTAAACATGTTAAACACCTCGCTCAGACCGCCCTTCAATCTTCCATACTCGATGGAATACGAGCTCAGTCTGTGCAGCCTGTCCTCATAATGTAACCTTTTTAGCCCCGGTAACATTCTGGTGAATCTGCTCTGCACCCCTCCAAGGCCAATCTATCCTTCCTGAGGTGCAGTGTCCAAAACTGAACGCAGTTACTCCAGACGCAGTCTAACCAGAGCTTTATATAACTGGAACATAACTTCCACTTCTTTATATTCCAGCCCCCTCAGATAAAGGCTAACATTCCGTTCGCCTTTTAAATTATTTTTGGACCTGTCCGTTAGCTTTTACTGATTTATGGAAATGAACCGTTAATTCTCTCTGCTTCTCCACAGTTCCGAGCTTCTTACCATTTGGAAAATACCCTGACCATCGTTCCAAAGTGGATTACCCCACATTGAACTCCATCTGCCATAGTTTTGCCCACTCACTTAATCTATCAATGTCCCTTTGCAACTTTCCAATCGCATTCCACACTACTTACTGCACCACCTAACTTAGTGTCATCAGCAAACTTGGATATACGACTCCCTGTTCCTTCATCTAAGTCATTGACAAATATGGTGAGAAGCTGAGACCCCAGTTACAGATCCCTGGGGGACACCACTCGTCGCATCCTGCCAATTGGAGTATGTGCCCATTATCCCTACTCTCTGTCTCCCATCTCCGAACCAATTCTCTACCCATGTCAATACATTGCCTCAAGTTCCAGGCGATTTCATTTTTGCCAACAGTCTCTTGTGTGGAACCTGATCAAATGCCTGTCGGAATTCCATATAAATAATATCATGGGAACATAGGAACAGGAGTAGGCTATTCAGCCCCTCTTGCCTGCTCCAACATTTGATAAGATCATGGCTGATCTGTGATCTAACTCCATGCACCCGCCTTTGGCCCATATCCCTTAACACCTTTGGTTGCCAAAAGCTATCTGTCTCAGATCTAAATTTAGCAATTGAGCTAGCATTAATTGACGTTTGCAGAAGGGAATTCAAAACTTCTACCACCCTTTGTGTGCAGAAATGATTTCTAATCTCGCTCCTGGAAGGTCCGGCTCTAATTTTTAGAGAAAATGGTGGCAAGTTCGCCGGACATCTTGGACAAAATGGCTGTAAGTCCTTCACGGCTGTTCGACAGGAACAGAAGGAGGCCATTGAGCTCCTCAAGCCTCTTATATGGGAACTGAAGGTCATTCAGCCTCTGAAGGATGTTACACAGGAAAAGGAGGAGGCCATTCAGCCCCTCAAGCCCGTTCATCGTTACTGGAGGCCGATCATCCCCTCAAGCCTGTTATATAGAATCAGGAGGAGGCCATTCAGCCCTTCGAGCCTGTTATACAGCAACTTGAGGCCAATCAGCCCCTCAAGCCTGTCAAATAGCAAAAGGAGGAGGCCATTCAGCCCCTCGAGCCTGTTATTTGGGTACTGAAGGCCATTCAGCCGTTCGAGCCTGTTATACAGGAACTAGACGCCAATCATCCCTTCAAGCCTGTCAGATAGCAAATGGAGGAGGCCATTCAGCCCCTCGAGCCCCTTACACCAGATCTGGTGACAAATCAGCCCCTCAAGCTTGTTACATAGGAACAGGAGGAGGCCACTCCGCCCCTCGATCGTGTTATACGGGAACTGAAGGCCATTCAGCCCCTCGAGCCCATTACACCGGAACTGCAGGCCAGTCAGACCCTCAAGCCTGTTACATAGGAACAGGAGGAGGCCATTCAGCCCTTCGAGCCTTTTGTACAGGAACTTGACGTCAATCAACCCTTCAAGCCTGTCAGATAGCAACAGGAGGAGGCCATTCAGCCCCAAGCCCGTTACAACAGACCTGGAGGCCAATCAGCCCCTCAAGCCTGTTACATAGGAATAGCAGCAGGCCCTTCAGCCCCTCGAGCGTGTTATACGGGAACTGAAGGCCATTCAGCAGCGCGAGCCTATAACACTGTAATAGGATTCGGCCATTAAGCCCCTCGAGCTTGTTGCACTGGAACAGGAGGGGGCCATACAGCCCTTCGAGACTGTTATACAGGATCGGGACGCCATTCAGCCCTTCGCACATGTTACATAGGAACAAGAGAAGTCCATTCAGCCACACGAGCCTGTTACATAGGAACAGGAGGAGACAATTCAGCTCCTCAACTGTTCCGCCATTCAATTAGATCATGGCTGATCTGTCTCTTAACTCCATCTACCCGCCTTGGTTCCAGAATCCTTCATACCCTTGCCGAACAAAAGTCTATCAAACTCCGTTTTGAAATTTCGTATTGAGCCCCAGCCTCAACAGACTTTTGTGGGATAGAGTTCCAGATTTCCACGGCCCTTTTGTGAAGGAGTGCTTCCTGACATCACCCCTGGACGGCCTAGCTCTAATTTGAAGGTTATGCCCCTTTGTTTCACACTCCCCCAACAGAGGAAGTAGTTTCTCTCGATCTGCCCTATCAAATCCTTTCATCATCTGAAACACCTCAATGCAGTCACGTCTTAATCTTCTATATTCAGGGGAATACAAGCCTCGTCTATCCAACCTGTCCTCATAATTTAAACCTATTAGCCCCGATATCATTCTGGTAAATCTGCGCTGCAGCCCTTCCAAGGCCAATATATCCTTCCTGAGGGTCAGTGCCCAGAACTGAATGCAGTCCTCCAGATGGGCTCTAACCAGAGCTCTGTACAGCCGGAACATAACTTCCACCCCTTTATATTCCAGCACTCTTGAATTAAAGGCCGACATTCTATTAGCCTTTTTAATTATTTTTGTAACTGTCCACTAGCTTTTAATGATTTCTGTACTTGGACCCCTAATTCTCTCTGCTCCTCCACAGTTCCGAGCTCCTCATCATTTAGAAAATTCTCTGATCTATCTTTCTTAGATCCGAAGTGGATGACCTCACATTTCCCCACATTGAACTCAATTTGCCACAGTTTTGCCCACTCACATAATCTCTCAATGTCCTGGGAATGCTTGGTGCTTTTGTTTGGTTGGAGAATGCTTTATATCAGATCGATATTTTAAAAAAGATTACAACTGATTTTCATTTTGTACTTTTTGAATAAGATCATTATACCCCGAACAGTAAAATGTCTGTGTTTTTCATATAGTGGCGACAGTTCAGAGATAGTTGTTTTTTTGCCAAATTGAATGAAGTGAAATTTTGCTGATTTAAAATTAGCTGTACTTCAAAGCTTGAAAAAGCAGCTCCTCTGTTAGGTGAGGCTCCACTCCCAATGTCTCAGTGTTTCTACTTGTCCTGATATCAATGTAACATTTGAAAGGCTCCAGGTAATGAACAGTGAAACCCCTTCAGATTATCTCAGCCCACTCGGTCTCTCCAGTGCCTAATGGTGCCTGCTGTTCAAAGGGTGACAGATTCACACTACACTAGACCTTGTTTTAGACTTTAACTGACAAACAAATTGATGAAACAATAAGAGAATAAAGAAATAGTAGCAGTAAGGCAACAGTTTTACTGTAAAGCTCAACCAGATCCTGATTGGAAAAGAAAATAATAAATAATTCACAAATACTATACGAAAATGTGATCGAACTTTCGAACATCCTGGTTCTTTGTTGTCTTTTTCTCACAAACTATGGAAGCTGTCGACTTGATTAACATTCTCAAAGATTCCAAACAGACTCACCAGTTTGAAAAAGACAGGCTGATAAATGGCTTCAAAACAAGGACTGGGAGCCAGTCATTTTAAGCAACGGTCTGTTTAATTCAAAAGAAGCTGCCAATCAAAAGTGTACGAGAAGAAATGACCCCGGAGGTTTGTATCTGAATCAAGTGTTTGACTTTGTGAATTGCAGCCTGCCTTTAAGAGGTGCAAGCTGCCTTTAAGATGTGCAGCCTGCCTTTGAGAGGTGCTGACCACTCACGCTATATCGGGGACCCCCTGCTGGTGAGAAGCCGCTCAACAGCGCAGCCAGGCCTGACTGCTCGCAGGAATCAGGGAAATCACCAGGCAGCACCAATCTCACGGACTGTCTGCATCTCAACGACCGGGTGCAGGTTAATCACGTGGGGGTTAATCGTTCCCGCCCCCGGATTCGGGCGTTATCGAATTTAACCCCGTGCATATCTTTATATATATATTACATCGATTATAGCACGGCACAGAAACAGGCCATTCAGCCCATCTGGGTAAAGAAATTCCTCTGAATTTCTTATTTGTCAACAACAACTTCTGGAGTAGAAGATATGATACAATATATAATCTAATAATATATTTATATATATTTAACATCGAATGCACAGTACAGTAGAGAGGCCATTCGGCCCGACTGCTATTTCTATTTTAAAACAACTACTTCTTGTATGTATAATACAATGTAATATATCGTTACATACATATTACATAGGATGCACCACGTCACAGAAACAGGCCACTCGGCCCATCTGGGTAAAGATTTTCCCCTGAATTCCTCATTTGACAACAACAACACAATCTTGACTATGTTTTATAATATAATATATTTATATCTTTTACTTTGAATGTACAGTACAGCGCATATATCACAGAGGCCATTCGGCACAACAGCTATTTCGATTTTACAACATCTTCTTGTATATATAATATATTTATGTTTAGACATATACTGCATAGAATACAGCACGGCACAGAATGAGGTCATTCGGCCCATCTGGGTAAAGAAGTCTCTCCGGGATTCCCTGTTTTACTACAACAACAACGGCATTATATCTATTTTTATATGCATAGAATTACATCGAATGAACTGCAGGGGAAAAGGTGCCTTTCGGCCCAACTGGGTAAATAAATATCCCACAGTGTTCCCGCAGTGACCAAGTGATCATCGAGTGCACCCAGTGTTAGTGCTCCATTAATCAACAGTGTCCCAGTGATTCACAGTGCACCCAGTGATTCCATAGTGATCGCAGAGTGACCCAGTGATCTTACAGTGCACCCAGTGATCCCACAGGGATCGCAGAATGACCCAGTGATCTTACCAGTGCACCCACTGACAGGGCCCCAGTCATGCACAGTGTCCCAGTGATTCACAGTGCACCCAGTGACAGTGCCCCATTGATCCACAGTGTCCCAGTGATTCACAGTGCACCCAGTGATCCCACAGTGATCGCAGAGTGACCCAGTGATCTTACAGTGGACCCAGTGACAGGGCCCCACTCATGCACAGTGTCCCAATGATCTACAGTTCACCCAGTGATTCCACAGTGATCGCAGAGTAACCCAGTGATCCCACAGTAAACCAGTGATCCCACAGTGGTTCCAGTGATCCCAGTGTTCCACTGATCCCACAGTGTTCCAGTGACCCCACGTTGTTCCAGTGATCCCACGATGTTCCAGTGATCCCACAGTGTCCCAGTGAACCTGCAGTGACCAAGTGATCCCAGAGTAACCTATTGGTCCCAGTGTCCCACTGATCACACAGTGTCCCAGTGGTCCCACAATGTCCCAGTGAACCTGCAGTATCTTAGTGATGCCACAGCAACCCGTGATCCCACAGTGCTCCTAGTTATCCAACAGTGACCCAGACACAACTCACGTGAGCCCCATTGCGTGCAGCCTGTGGTGAAGGCCTCGACCAGTCCCCTGTGGAGAGCAAACTTCTTCCCAAAGAATCCTCCTCCTCCCAAAAATTCACTTCCAACATTTTCATGTTACAGCATTTCTACAAAAATATCCTCTGGAGGGAGAGAGAGAGAGTGAAAATGAATTGATTAAAAACAAAGTAAGCGATTAAAAAGGCACAGCAAGAGCCCAGAGCTCCCTCACACTCACTCACTCACTCACTCACACACATTCACACTCACTCACTCATTCCATTACACAGGCAGGCAATCTCTCAGCAAACACCACTGACAAACACAATCCTTAGTTAGAAAGCAGAGAATCGAAAGAAAAGTGAGAAAAGTTGGGAGATAGAGAGAGACAGAAAGGCACTCAGGTCAGACTGAAGAGCACAAGTTGCTTCTCTCTCTCTAATACAAGTTGCAAGGTTTTCTCTCCTGTTTTGCCACTCAATCCCTCACCCACCAAATCCCCCCTCTCCACCCCTTCCCTAAAAGGTGCTGGTCTGTCTGCCTGTTCGAGTTATTGTTCGCTGCCTGGTCCAAATTGCTCCCGTGCTCATTTTCACTTCTGTCCCTGGAGCAGGGGACACAAACCCTGGGCATTTTTTGTTACTTCACCCTTTATGTTGCAGTTTGCAAAGGTGAACGAACTTTACCTTTGCTCTTTTCTCTTGTTTTAATGTGCAGTGGACAAAAAGCCTGTAGTTTGTGGTCAACTTACAGCTTGTGGCTTTTTCCAATTAGCCAAAGAGTTCAAACAAATTCATGACGGTTAAAACAGCCAAGGTAAAAACGTTTTTTTGAAAAACCTAATACACAGCATGATCCCTCATTCAGTTACAGGGACAATCTCTCAGCAACATTCATTTACACAGAAACAAAGTCCAGTTTATAAAAGAGAAGAATCTAAAGAGTAAAAGATTGAGAGACAATCTTTATCGACAACAACAACTTGTATTTATATATTACAGCAACTACTACAACATCAATTTGCATATATACATATACATGTATTTCCATAATACAACTGCTATTACAAAGCCTCCATCAAGGCTGTGGGGAAAGAGCAGAGGGGGAAATGGGATTAATTCGACATCCCTTTCAAAGAACAGGCAAATGCACAGTGGGCTGAATGGCCTCGTCTTCTCCCGTACCTTCCATGGAACCATGAATCTATGAACAACTTCAATGCCATGAACCTGAAACAAAATGGACACCAGTGAGGCAGTCATCTTACTGAGGGGCAAGCTGGACATCTTCCTGAGGGGCAAGGCAGCCATTTAAGTGAGGGGCAATGCACACATTTAAGTGAGGGGCAAGGCGGCCAACTAAATGGGGGGCAAGATGGTCATATTGAACAGATTGGCTGCCATGAAGCAGAAACAAAATGGCGGCCCTGATCCTGAAACATAATGGCCGCCAATAAGGCAGCCATCTTACTGAGGGGCAAGGTGGAGCTTGTTATGGTGAGAGACACGGACAGGGTGCATTTGTTGTTCCTGTTAAATCACTGTTGCACCATAGTTAAAGATACAAACTGTGTGAGACTGGCACTAGCTGGTGTTTAACATAAAGACAACGGTGCAGTGAGGGAATTAAACACCAAAATGTGATCTTATCCAAAATAATGGATTAACATTTGGTTATTTGGACTTAATTCTTACAGAGAAGGAGAGACCAGACATTCGGAGGAAAGGTCAAATGAGCCATTTTGTGTAGAGAATGTAATTCTAGTTTCTATTAAATAAATCAAAGTAAAATTGGACTCGATCTGAATGTAATTCTGAACTGGGATTTGGTTTAATTCTCCATTATTCATATTTTTCTTTAATCTGAAACAATAACAGTATTTGTAACAGTAACAGAGCAGGAGAGTGCTGTGGGACCCTGTCCAGTTTAGTAACACAGCAGAAGGGGTAAGAGTACATTGTGATTTATTACAGAATCCAGCAGCTCACTGGGAAAGTTACACATGGTACAGATGGAGGAGCAAAAAGGTGCAAAGTGATTTTACACTTTAATTTGGGGCAATTCATTTTTATCTCCACAAGGTTTAATTTTAAATTTAAATAATGGACTCTTTATCCAAAAGAAACTTCAAGCACAAACCATGGCTTTATGAACAAAACAATCATTTATTATACTTATTACACTAGAAAAAATTACATTAGAATTTTATCAACATCTTGGGATTATACCCGATTTAGAATTGCTTTAACATCAATAAAACAACACATTCTGAATTGCTTAAATGCATAACCGTTTGGAAATCCAATGTCTATCTTCGACTAAAGTGATAACGAAAGTTATATCCTTATGGTTGACTCAAGCTTGCCTGGAAGATTCCAGGCGTTTTGATGGATACCGTTGTAGTGTATCCTGTCTATCTCTTGTATCCAGGTCATCTGCTTCACAGGCAAACTGTAAACCAGCATCGAGGCATCAAGCTGGGAGACAGCGAGCAGTCATGAAGATTCCAGGTGAGGTGGTGCTGCCAGGAAGCGAAAGGTGAGTTTGGAGCAGCAGTGGTGGATCTGCGTCTCTCCCCACTCAACTTCTGCCCAGCTTCTTTGTAACATAGAACCACACCTCTGGGACGTGAGCTTATCAAAAATAGGTTCCTACAAATACAACCCACGATTGATTGACACTTCACTTGTTTTCTCTCAGTGTCCACAACGTAACCAAGTCAAGCCAGCAGGAGTTCAAACCACCTCTAGCCCTCCTGGAATCGTTATTATTGCGATGGTGATATATCCTCTGCTGTGTGGTCTTTCACAACGTGTCATTAACAATCCTTCCAACAGCCCTTCCTCCTTTTAATCGTTCTTTTCCTTCAGACATGCTGAAGCCGATTTAGTCTCAAGCTTTCGTTTATCAGATGATTTTTTACTGCACAGAGCAGCTGGGAAACTGCTGCAGTCAGTAATGGTCAGGGTCAGGCACACAAGGCTGGGTGACTTTATTGTGCAGCCTCCTGACATCACCTCTCTCTTTGTTTCTCTCTGTGGATCTACTTTTCCCTTTTCCTTCTTTCTATCTGTCTCTTCCTCCTTCCCTTTCCATCTGTCTTCATTTCATTCTGTTTGCTTCTCACTCTCTCCAGCTCTACTTCTGTCTACTTCTTTCTCTCTGTTTCTATTTGACTTCTCGAACTCTTCTTTGCATCTGTTTCTGTATTTCATTCCATCTTTCTCAGTCTCTGTTTTAATATTTGTATTTCTGCTCCTCTCTCCTGTTTTCTATTTTCTCCCTGCTTTCTGTTCCTCTTTTTCTTTTTCTCTTTGTCGTTTTATGTCTGACATTCTCCTGCTCTGACTCTCCCTCAGTCTCCAGTTATTTTGAATTGATTTCATCTTTCTATTTACCTCTCCTCTCCTATCACTTTGTAATTATTTGGCAGTGTCTCTCTCTCTCATTATATATATATATATATATATATATATATATGTATATATATATATACGTTCGTTCTCTCTTTATTTTTCTCTCTTGTCTTAATAATTTACTCTTTATTTCTCTCCATCTCTGAGTAACTCTCTCTGCCCTTCTTTATTTCTGCACTTTTCCAATTGGTACATTTATTTTGTCCTTATGTTCTCTCTCTGTCTGTCCCTCTCTCTGGCTCTCGTCTCTCTCCCTCTGCCTCTCTATCTATCTCTTTCTCTCCCTCTCTCTGCCCTCTCTTTCTCTCACTCTCTCTGTGTCTCTCTCTCCCTGCCTCTCTCTTTGTCTTTCTCCTGGTCTCTGTCTCTGTCACTCTCTGTGCCACTCTCTCTGTCTCTCTCTCTCTGTCTCTCTCTTTCCCTCGCTTCCCTCTCTCTATATCTCCCTCTCTGTCTCTCTGCCTCTCCTTCTTTCTCTCCCTCTCTCTCTCCCACCCTCTCTCCCTCTCTCGCCCTTTCCCTCTCTCTTCCCCTTTGTCTCTCTTTCTCTGTCTCTCTCCAACTCTCTCTTTGTCTCTGCCTCTCCCTTTCTCATTCTCTCTGTCTCCCTCTCTCTGTCTCTTTCTCTCTCTAATTGCCACTCCCTTTCTCTCCCTCTCTCTCTCCCACCCTCTCTCGCCCTTTCCCTCTCTCTTCTCCTTTGTCTCTCTTTCTCTGTCTCTCTTTCTCTGTCGCTCTCCAACTCTCTCTTTGTCTCTGCCTCTCCCTCTCCCATTCGTTCCGTCTCCCTCTCTCTGTCTCGGTCTCTCTCTAATTGCCTCTCCCTTTCTCTCCCTCTTTCTCGCTCCCTCACTCCCTCTTTCTCATTCTCTCTCTGTCTCCAGTTCTCCCCCTCCCCTCTCTCTCTGTCCCTCCCTATGTCTCCACTCTCTCTCTCCCTTCCTCTCTCCCTCTCTCTCACCATTTATGTGGAATACACACATCCTGATCAGGTCCACAGAAGTGATTTTGGTTTCCAGCTTTGCCCATTTTGTCTTGCGGTCAGTTAATTAAAGTCCAGCTGAGCTCTTTAGTGCCGCTATTTTGAGCAAACAATTCACGCGTTGCCTGCAAAGCAAATCCCGCCACAATAGGTGAGATTATCAATAAAATATAATCTCAGAATCAGATTTAAGATCATTTCATATTTCTGTGCTGCTAATATAAAATGTACTTTTCATCCCCTGGGAAGTGTAGGGAATTGAGCATGAAACCCTTCAGCTCTTACTGTGATCTCACTAATTTAACAATTAGATTGAGTGGGTATTTCACCCCGTTCTTCAGCTCCTCTCTGAATTTAGTCTGGGTCAGGACATAAATACACGTGTTTGTGCAGGAACTGAGAAGCTGCAGCATCTTTGATGTCTGCAGCGTGATATAATTAGGGTCAGTGTAGGAATTATAATACCGAATGTCTGCAATTCGCAGATAAATGTTAAATACAACCTTTGTCAGCCACAACAGTATAAAACTGCCCGATATACTGAAGAGTAAAATGATGGATTTCTTTCGGTTCTCCATCTCTGGATCACTCTGATTCTCTCCATTGCTGCGGGCCCGGAGTCCCCTGCGGACACGACTGGACACTAAAATACACCTGACCGTCAGAACATTGAGAAGCAAAATCAGACAGAACGGGACACAAGGGGTTAAAATGAGGTGAAACATCTCAAATGCTGCCCATGTGGGGGAAGTACGGAAGCTCGGTTTATTCTGACAAAACCAGGGAACATTATCAAATATAAATCTCGGTTCAAATATAAAGTACCAGGGGACACTCACTGAACAGCCCAGCACACTCACTGTTCCCAGAACCACAGCCGCCGTTTTCTCGGTGCAATATTTAGTTTTCAGCTTCTCACAACAAATGGCCACAAATCGATCAAAGGTGAAAGCGACTGTGAACCAAACAGAAACTACCGTGGTTGCAAAACTCAAGAAGAAAATAAAACAACACACGGGAGTAATGTCCAGGAATGACCATGGGATATACATCCCATTAATCGCCGTCAATATCGGATCAGTGATAATGACCAGGAGATCGGCCACTGCCATTCCCACCAGGTAGGCACTGATACATTTGGAGAGACCGCACTTTCCTCGGGACAGGATCACAATCGCCACCAAGTTAACTGTAAGAGAGAGAAAAGGAAGCAGAGAAATTACTGATCAGACCTGGAGCCAAAGCAGCAGTTTGAGAGGATCTGGGGTGAAATTTCCAGCTTTGTTGCTGCATCGAAGGGTGGAAAGTGATTGATTGAACTGGGCAGCACTTTCGGGCAGAGAGATGTTTTTAAACACAATGATCAATAATGAATTGGGAGATGGATACAGAAAGTGAATAAAGTGAGCACTGGATCCACTGGAAGGGCTGAGTGAGAGCTCAGTGCCGGTGGGGAAGGGAGAAGGGGTTTTACACACCGGGAATCCAGTTGATTAAAGCCGGGTATGGGCTCCAGACTGACGGGAAAAAGGGGGAAGGGTGGGGAATGTGAGGGGACAGGGGGAGGTACAGCTCGTTTATTTTTCTGGGATAAGTGAGCCGACAGTGGCTGGCACGAAATGGGAAAGGCAGCTGGAGACCGAGCCAGTGAGTGAGATTGGGAGGGAGACAAGGAAAAGGACATGTCGGAGCTGGAGGGGAGTCAGGAGCAGATGGTTTGGGAAAGTGGACAAACTGAAGCAACGGATGAGGAGATAGAGGATTCAATGCAGTGGGGGGAGAGGCTGGGATTCACAGGGAGAGACTGCAGCAGAATGTTAGAGGAAATCTAATCTATTGGTCCCAGTAACATAATCCAACTAATACATTCAACAGTTCATTTCTGTGGTTATTGATGTCAGGGAACCTGTGCAGTTATAAAATGTGTACAATAAATTTACTTTGTAATTCACTTGAAATTAAATTTAAAAGTATTAATTAAATCAACCTCGTTGTTTATTGAATTCACATAAATTTAACGTGCTGTATCCGAACAATTCATTACGATCAAGACATTTCTGATTATATTTTTTTCAGCAAATTTTAATTATGTTTCGTGTTAAGTTGGAAAACAAGGAACATTCACAAAAACAGACTGAGGACCTGACAGGGATATAAACACGAGGAGCGAGTCCCACAATAAAAACTCACCCAATCTGACCACATCATAATGACACATTCAAGTCATTTTTACTCTGTTTAATTGTACTGGAAGTTTCAGCAGTTCGTTCTGATGAATTATTCACACCATAGCCTCTCGCTTTCCCTCTCAGTCTCCCTCTCTATCATTCACTCGACTCTCTTTCTCAAGTCCATTTTCATATCCGATTAAATCCTATCATCCTGTGCCTGCATTCTGTTCACCAGCCCCGTGTTCCACCGATCCTATTCTCAGTGTTAGTTTGTTAAATAATGAAGCCTCTGTGGAATAGTTTAATATTTCCACAGATCACCCAATCCTCCACCTGTTCACCAACACTGTTCACTTCATCTACAAATCATGGAATAAACGGAATCGAATCCCTCTCCCAGACAGATCTCACAATAATTGAGATTCCTTCTCCTGTAATTATAGGGTACAGGGATAGATGGCGGGACTGTTCAATTTACAAAACGCCAACATCATACTGATAAACTACAGGTAAATAGAAGGGCTGCTGATTCCAACAGGGACAGTGCAAATTGAGACCACAAAACATCAAAACATTTCATTTTACAGTGAAGTCCAGTGACAGTCAGTGAATTCATCCACAGTGAAGCAGAGAAGGAGATGTGAAAGAGTCAGCAGTAAATTCAGATCAGTAACCAGACATCTGAAGCGGCGTCAGATACACACATAATGAAATAATATTTCATAACAGTGATCACCAATAAATACATTGAAATCCCAGTTAAACTGAAGCATGTTATTGAGGAGGGAGGACATTCCGCTGCCTCCTTGTAACACTGAGACCTTGAGCTGTCTCATTATCAATCACTGAAAACACATTGATGAAAACATATTCCAGGACAGGTTAGCTCCACAACAAGAAACTGTTATCATCTCCTGATGGTCTGATACCAACTCTTAGCCCAATACATTCAGTACAGAGAATAATGCAGTAACAGTGCCAGGGTTGGATAGACAAATTCATGACAGATATAATGCAGCGCCTCAATACCGAAAGAGCAGAGACTTAACACATTCCACCATTCAACCAATAGAACAGAACAAGTGACTGTGTGAAATATGCAGGGACAAAAAACAATTTGCCAAGTACAGCAGCAGAGTTAACACCGATTTGCACCTTTAACAGATGAGATAACAGTTTACCTGGAACTCCAATGGCCACAAGAACAGGATAATAAATACGCATTATCTGATGGATTACTGGATCTTCCATTTCTGTGAGAAGCACTGACTTCTGTTACCCTGGAAACCACAACTCCAGCAGGCACTCTGAGCTGATCCATTCCAACAAGCCCTGATTTATACAGGGGATAAGTCTCCACTGACACGGTTATACTCCTGACCATTGCTATTAGTTACAGTCAGTTTAACAAACACATTATATCAGCAGCTTTGACTCCGCTGTAAATAATGTGGTGAATAAAACACAAACATCTCAAATCCCACGATATTACTTAATCAGACCTCTCTCGGGAATAAAGTTTAAATCTGTTCTCAAACAGGACTGATCCAACAATAATAAACGGCTTCATTTACAGCTTTTATATAACTATATTGACCATGTTCACTCCTGGTGTTTCATTTATAATTTAGACAGATGTCTCCGCAGTGTGCACTGAACCCAGGGACACGAGCAGACCCGTTTCACTCTGTTCCTGCAGTTTCCCAGTTAAAATATGAATTTTGAGTCTCTGACACGAGGACAATTAAAGGGCAGGTTGAGGATTGCAGCCTAGAAATGACTGTGGGTGATATTAGGGGACGGACACCTTGGACAAAATGGAGCACAGCGCGGCCAACCTTTTGGAAAAAAGGCGTCTGCGCCGCTGCCATCTTGGTCAGATGGCGTCAAGTAGCCAACCGAGTGTCCCCAGTGATCCCGCAGTGAACCGACAATGATGACAGGGTGCACCCAATCAGCCCAGAGTGATGCCAGAGTGGTGGTCTTGATGTTCAGACCACCACCACAACAATAAGAACTACCACAACAATGTCCCAGTGACCCCCCCCAGTGTCCCCTGAATGTCCCAGTGACCACCCCAAGTGTCCCCTGAATGTCCCAGTGACCCCCCCCCCCAGTGTCCCCTGAATGTCCCAGTGACCCCCCCCCCCCCAGTGTCCCCTGAATGTCCCAGTGGCCCCCCGGCCAGTGTCCCCTGAATGTCCCAGTGACCCCCCCCCCAGTGTCCCCTGAATGTCCCAGTGACCCCCCCCAGTGTCCCCTGAATGTCCCAGTGACCCCCCCAGTGTCCCCTGAATGTCCCAGTGACCCCCCCAGTGTCCCCTGAATATCCCAGTGACCCCCCCCCCCAGTGTCCCCTGAATATCCCAGTGATTCCAGTGTGCACCCAGTGACCCCAGAGTAACCCAGACATTTCTCACGTGCTCCCCATCGGGTCCAGGCTGTGGTGAAGGTCTCAGTCAGTCCGTCCCCAGCGGAGAGAACGATGCTTGGCCCAGGATTTCTCCCACTCCTCCTCCTCCTCACAAAATGTCTCTTTCTGGATCATCTCCTTGCAGCATTTCATCAAAAAGATTCCTGAGGGGAGAGAGAGGGAATTGATTAAAATATAAAAGCAAGGGATTAAAAAGGCACAGCAAGAGCCCAGAACTCCCTCCCTCCCACTCCCTCTCTCACTCTCTCCCTCTCTCTCTCCACCCTCTTCCTCTCTCTCTCCACCCTCTCTCTGTCTCCACCCTCTCCCCATCTCTCTCACTCTCTCCCTCTCACCCCTATCCCTGTCTCTCCCTCTCACCCCCTCTCTCTCTCTCTCCCTCCCTCTCTCTCTCCCTCTCCCTCCCTCTCTCTCTCCCTCTCCCTCCCTACCACTCTCTCTTCCTCTCCCTCTCCCCCTCTCCACCACTCTCTCTCTCACCCTCTATCTTTCTCACCCTCTCTCTATCCCTCTCCCCCCTTCTCGCTCCCTCTCCCTCGCTCTCCCTCTCCCTCTTCCCCCCTCTCCCTCTCCGCCCCTCTCTCTCTCTCTCTCCCTCTGCCCCTCTCTCTCTCTCTCTCCCTCTCCCCCTCTCTCTCCCTCTTCCCCTCTCTCTCTCTCACCCTCTCTCTTTCTCTCCCTTTCCCTTTCGACCCATCTCCCCCTCTCGCTCTCTATCTCTCTCACACTCTCTCTCTCCCTCTCCTCCCCTCTCTCTCTCCCTCTCCCCCTCTCTCGCTCCCTCTCCACCTCTTCCCCCTCTCTCTCTCTCACCCTCTATCTTTCTCCCCCTCTCTCTTTCCGTCTCCCCCTCTCTCTCTCCCTCTCCCCCGCCCTCTCTCTCTCTCTCTCCCCCCTCTCTCCCACCCTCTACCCCCTCTCTCTCTCTCACCCTCTCTCTTCCTCTCCCTCTCCCTCTCTCTCCCTCTCCCTCTCTCACCCTCTCTCTCTCCCTCTCCCCCTCTCTCTCTCTCTCTCCCCCCTCTCTCCCTCTCTCTCTCCCCCCTCTCTACCTCCCTCTCCCCCCTCTATCTCTCTCTCACCCTCTCTCTTCCTCTCCTTCTCCCTCTCTCTCCCTCTCCCTCTCTCACCCTCTCTCTCTCCCTCTCCCCCTCTCTATCTCTCACCCACTCTCTTTCTCTCCCTCTCCCTCTCTCTCCCTCTCCCCTCTCTCTCACCCTCTCTCTTCCTCTCCTTCTCCCTCTCTCTCCCTCTCCCTCTCTCACCCTCTCTCTCTCCCTCTCCCCCCTCTCTATCTCTCACCCACTCTCTTTCTCTCCCTCTCCCTCTCTCTCCCTCTCCCCTCTCTCTCACCCTCTATCTTTCTCCCCCTCTCTCTCTCCCTCTCCCTCTCTCTCTCTCTCTCACCCTCTCCCCCTCTCTCTTTCTCCCTCTCCCTCTCTCCCTCCTCTCCCTCTCTCTCTCCATCTCCCCGCTCTCTCTCTCCCTCTCCCCGCTCTCGATCTCCCTCTCCCGCTCTCTCTCCCTCTCCCCCTCTCTTTCCCTAATACAGGTCAGCAGCTTGGTTCTCCCCTGACCGGTGCCGCACTGTCTGGCTGCCTGTCTGTGCTGCTCAGTGTTTGCTGCAGGGTCCAAACCTCCACTTGGTTTGTTTGTAAACATTGTTGGAGACGGAGTGAAATACAGTGAAGTGTTTATAAACACTGAAAGCTGATAGACCAGGGGAGGCCTCACAGTGTTGGAGACGGAGTGAAATACAGTGAAGTGTTTATAAACACTGAAAGCTGATAGACCAGGGGAGGCCTCACAGTATTGGAGACGGAGTGAAACACAGTGAAGTGTTTATAAACACTGAAAGCTGATAGACCAGGGGAGGCCTCACAGTATTGGAGACGGAGTGAAATACAGTGAAGTGTTTATAAACACTGAAAGCTGATAGACCAGGGGAGGCCTCACAGTGTTGGAGATGGAGTGAAATACAGTGAAGTGTTTATAAACACTGAAAGCTGATAGACCAGGGGAGGCCTCACAGTATTGGAGACGGAGTGAAATACAGTGAAGTGTTTATAAACACTGAAAGCTGATAGACCAGGGGAGGCCTCACAGTATTGGAGACGGAGTGAAATACAGTGAAGTGTTTATAAACACTGAAAGCTGATAGACCAGGGGAGGCCTCACAGTGTTGGAGACGGAGTGAAATACAGTGAAGTGTTTATAAACACTGAAAGCTGATAGACCAGGGGAGGCCTCACAGTATTGGAGACGGAGTGAAATACAGTGAAGTGTTTATAAACACTGAAAGCTGATAGACCAGGGGAGGCCTCACAGTATTGGAGACGGAGTGAAATACAGTGAAGTGTTTTCAACACTGAAAGCTGATACACCAGGGGAGGCCTCACAGTGTTGGCGACGGAGTGAAATACAGAGAAGTGCGTTTAAAGACTGAAAGGTAATCCCTGGCCTGTGCTGATTCACTGATTCTTTTCTGGGCAAAGGCCCTGATCCCTGGTCTTTGCTGATTCTCCGATAGTTTACTGGGTAAAGGCCCTGATCCCTGGTCTGTGCTGATTCTCTGATAGTTTACTGGGTAAAGACCCTGATCCCTGGTCTGTGCTGATTCTCTGATAGTTTACTGGGTAAAGGCCCTGATCCCTGGTCTGTGCTGATTCTCTGATAGTTTACTGGGTAAAGGCCCTGATCCCCGGTCTGTGCTGATTCACTGATAGTTTACTGGGTAAAGGCCCTGATCCCCGGTCTGTGCTGATTCACTGATAGTTTACTGGGTAAAGGCCCTGATCCCCGGTCTGTGCTGATTCACTGATAGTTTACTGGGTAAAGGCCCTGATCCCTGGTCTGTGCTGATTCACTGATAGTTTACTGGGTAAAGGCCCTGATCCCCGGTCTGTGCTGATTCACTGATAGTTTACTGGGTCAAGGCCCTGATCCTTGGTCTTTGCTGATTCTCTGATAGTTTACTGGGTAAAGGCCCTGATCCCCGGTCTGTGCTGATTCACTGATAGTTTACTGGGTAAAGGCCCTGATCCCTGGTCTGTGCTGATTCACTGATAGTTTACTGGGGAAAGGCCCTGATCCCTGGTCTGTGCTGATTCTCCGATAGTTTACTGGGTAAAGGCCCTGATCCCTGGTCTGTGCTGATTCACTGATAGTTTACTGGGTGAAGATCCTGATCCCTGGTCTGTGCTGATTCACTGATAGTTTACTGGGTAAAGGCCCTGATCCCTGGTCTGTGCTGATTCACTGATAGTTTACTGGGTAAAGGCCCTGATCCCTGGTCTGTGCTGATTCTCTGATAGTTTACTGGGTAAAGGCCCTGATCCCCGGTCTGTGCTGATTCACTGATAGTTTACTGGGTGAAGGCCCTGATCCCTGGTCTGTGCTGATTATCTGATAGTTTACTGGGTAAAGGCCCTGATCCCCGGTCTGTGCTGATTCTCTGATAGTTTACTGGGTAAAGGCCCTGATCCCTGGTCTGTCCTGATTCACTGATAGTTTACAGTGTAAAGGCCCTGATCCCTGGTCTGTGCTGATTCACTGATAGTTTACTGGGTAAAGGCCCTGATCCCTGGTCTGTGCTGATTCTCTGGTAGTTTACTGGGTAAAGGCCCTGATCCCCGGTCTGTGCTGATTCACTGATAGTTTACTGGGTAAAGGCCCTGATCCCTGGTCTGTGCTGATTCACTGATAGTTTACTGGGTAAAGGCCCTGATCCATGGTCTGTGCTGATTCACTGATAGTTTACTGGGTAAAGGCCCTGATCCCTGGTCTGTGCTGATTCACTGATAGTTTACTGGGTAAAGACCCTGATCCCCGGTCTGTGCTGATTCTCTGGTAGTTTACTGGGTAAAGGCCCTGATCCCTGGTCTGTGCTGATTCACTGATAGTTTACTGGGTAAAGGCCCTGATCCCTGGCCTGTGCTGATTCACTGATTCTTTTCTGGGTAAAGGCCCTGATCCCTGGTCTGTGCTGATTCACTGATAGTTTACTGGGTAAAGGCCCTGATCCCTGGTCTGTGCTGATTCTCTGATAGTTTACTGGGTAAAGGCCCTGATCCCCGGTCTGTGCTGATTCTCTGATAGTTTACTGGGTAAAGGCCCTGATCCCCGGTCTTTGCTGATTCTCCGATAGTTTACTGGGGAAAGGCCCTGATCCCTGGTCTGTGCTGATTCACTGATTCTTTTCTGGGTAAAGGCCCTGATCCCTGGTCTGTACTGATTCACTGATAGTTTACTGGGTAAAGGCCCTGATCCCCGGTCTGTGCTGATTCTCTGATAGTTTACTGGGGAAAGGCCCTGATCCCTGGTCTGTGCTGATTCACTGATTCTTTTCTGGGTCAAGGCCCTGATCCCTGGTCTTTGCTGATTCACTGATAGTTTACTGGGTAAAGGCTCTGATCCCTGGTCTGTGCTGATTCACTGATAGTTTACTGGGTAAAGGCCCTGATCCCCGGTCTGTGCTGATTCTCTGATAGTTTACTGGTTAAAGGCCCTGATCCCTGGTCTGTGCTGATTCTCTGATAGTTTACTGGGTAAAGGCCCTGATCCCTGGTCTGTGCTGATTCACTGATAGTTTACTGGGTAAAGGCCCTGATCCCTGGTCTGTGCTGATTCTCTGATAGTTTACTGGGTAAAGGCCCTGATCCCTGGTCTGTGCTGATTCACTGATAGTTCACTGGGTAAAGGCCCTGATCCCCGGTCTGTGCTGATTCACTGATAGTTTACTGGGTAAAGGCCCTGATCCCTGGTCTGTGCTGATTCTCTGATAGTTTACTGGGTAAAGGCCCTGATCCCTGGTCTGTGCTGATTCACTGATAGTTTACTGGGTAAAGGCCCTGATCCCTGGTCTTTGCTGATTCACTGATAGTTTACTGGGTCAAGGCCCTGATCCCTGGTCTGTGCTGATTCTCTGATAGTTTACTGGGTAAAGGCCCTGATCCCTGGTCTTTGCTGATTCTCTGACAGTTTACTGGGTAAAGGTCCTGATCCCTGGTCTGTGCTGATTCTCTGATAGTTTACTGGGGAAAGGCCCTGATCCCCGGTCTGTGCTGATTCTCTGATAGTTTACTGGGGAAAGGCCCTGATCCCTGGTCTGTGCTGATTCTCTGATAGTTTACTGGGTAAAGGTCCTGATCCCTGGTCTGTGCTGATTCGCTGATAGTTTACTGGGTAAAGGCCCTGATCCCTGGTCTGTGCTGATTCTCTGATAGTTTATTGGGTAAAGGCCCTGATCCCTGGTCTGTGCTGATTCTCTGATAGTTTACTGGGTAAAGGCCCTGATCCCTGGTCTGTGCTGATTCTCTGATAGTTTACTGGGTAAAGGTCCTGATCCCTGGTCTGTGCTGATTCGCTGATAGTTTACTGGGTAAAGGCCCTGATCCCCGGTCTGTGCTGATTCTCTGATAGTTTACTGGGTAAAGGCCCTGATCCCTGGTCTGTGCTGATTCACTGATAGTTTACTGGGTAAAGGCCCTGATCCATGGTCTGTGCTGATTCTCTGATAGTTTACTGGGTAAAGGCCCTGATCCCTGGTCTGTGCTGATTCTCTGATAGTTTATTGGGTAAAGGCCCTGATCCCTGGTCTGTGCTGATTCTCTGATAGTTTACTGGGTAAAGGCCCTGATCCCTGGTCTGTGCTGATTCACTGATAGTTTACTGGGTTAAGGCCCTGAGCCCTGCTCTGTGCTGATTCTCTGATAGTTTACTGGGTAAAGGCCCTGATCCCTGGTCTGTGCTGATTCTCTGATAGTTTACTGGGTAAAGGCCCTGATCCCTGGTCTGTGCTGATTCACTGATAGTTTACTGGGTAAAGGCCCTGATCCCCGGTCTGTGCTGATTCTCTGATAGTTTACTGGGTAAAGGCCCTGATCCCCGGTCTGTGCTGATTCACTGATAGTTTACTGGGTAAAGACCCTGATCCCTGGTCTGTGCTGATTCACTGATAGTTTACTGGGTAAAGGCCCTGATCCCTGGTCTGTGCTGATTCTCTGGTAGTTTACTGGGTAAAGGCCCTGATCCCCGGTCTGTGCTGATTCACTGATAGTTTACTTGGTAAAGACCCTAATCCCTGGTCTGTGCTGATTCACTGATAGTTTACTGGGTAAAGGCCCTGATCCCTGGTCTGTGCTGATTCTCTGATAGTTTACTGGGTAAAGGCCCTGATCCCTGGTCTGTGCTGATTCTCTGATAGTTTACTGGGTAAAGGCCCTGATCCCTGGTCTGTGCTGATTCACTGATAGTTTACTGGGTTAAGGCCCTGAGCCCTGGTCTGTGCTGATTCTCTGATAGTTTACTGGGTAAAGGCCCTGATCCCTGGTCTGTGCTGATTCTCTGATAGTTCTCTGGGTAAAGGCCCTGATCCCCGGTCTGTGCTGATTCACTGACAGTTTACTGGGTAAAGGCCCTGATCCATGGTCTGTGCTGATTCACTGATAGTTTACTGGGTAAAGGCCCTGATCCCCGGTCTGTGCTGATTCTCTGATAGTTTACTGGGTAAAGGCCCTGATCCCCGGTCTGTGCTGATTCTCTGATAGTTTACTGGGTAAAGGCCCTGATCCCCGGTCTGTGCTGATTCACTGATAGTTTACTGGGTAAAGGCCCTGATCCCTGGTCTGTGCTGATTCTCTGATAGTTTACTGGGTAAAGGCCCTGATCCCTGGTCTGTGCTGATTCACTGATAGTTTACTGGGTAAAGGCCCTGATCCCTGGTCTGTGCTGATTCACTGATAGTTTACTGGGTCAAGGCCCTGATCCCTGGCCTGTGCTGATTCTCTGATAGTTTACTGGGTAAAGGCCCTGATCCCTGGTCTGTGCTGATTCACTGATAGTTTACTGGGTAAAGGCCCTGATCCCTGGTCTGTGCTGATTCACTGATAGTTTACTGGGTCAAGGCCCTGATCCCTGGTCTGTGCTGATTCACTGATAGTTTACTGGGTAAAGGCCCTGATCCCCGGTCTGTGCTGATTCACTGATAGTTTACTGGGTAAAGGCCCTGATCCCTGGTCTGTGCTGATTCTCTGATAGTTTACTGGGTAAAGGCCCTGATCCCTGGTCTGTGCTGATTCACTGATAGTTTACTGGGTAAAGGCCCTGATCACTGGTCTGTGCTGATTCTCTGATAGTTTACTGGGTAAAGGCCCTGATCACTGGTCTGTGCTGATTCACTGATAGTTCACTGGGTAAAGGCCCTGATCCCTGGTCTGTGCTGATTCTCTGATAGTTTACTGGGTAAAGGCCCTGATCACTGGTCTGTGCTGATTCACTGATAGTTTACTGGGTAAAGGCCCTGATCCCTGGTCTGTGCTGATTCACTGATAGTTTACTGGGTAAAGGCCCTGATCCCCGGTCTGTGCTGATTCTCTGATAGTTTACTGGGTAAAGGCCCTGATTCCTGGTCTGTGCTGATTCTCTGATAGTTTACTGGGTAAAGGCCCTGATCCCTGGTCTGTGCTGATTCACTGATAGTTTACTGGGTAAAGGCCCTGACCCCTGGTCTGTGCTGATTCACTGATAGTTTACTGGGTAAAGGCCCTGATCCCCGGTCTGTGCTGATTCACTGATAGTTTACTGGGTAAAGGCCCTGATCCCTGGTCTGTGCTGATTCTCTGATAGTTTACTGGGTAAAGGCCCTGATCCCTGGTCTGTGCTGATTCACTGATAGTTTACTGGGTAAAGGCCCTGATCCCCGGTCTGTGCTGATTCTCTGATAGTTTACTGGGTAAAGGCACTGATCCCTGGTCTGTGCTGATTAACTGATAGTTTACTGGGTAAAGGCCCTGATCCCCGGTCTGTGCTGATTCTCTGATAGTTTACTGGGTAAAGGCCCTGATCCCCGGTCTGTGCTGATTCTCTGATAGTTTACTGGGTAAAGGCCCTGATCCCTGGTCTGTGCTGATTCACTGATAGTTTACTGGGTAAAGGCCCTGATCCCTGGTCTGTGCTGATTCACTGATAGTTTACTGGGTAAAGGCCCTGATCCCTGGTCTGTGCTGATTCACTGATAGTTTACTGGGTAAAGGTCCTGATCCCTGGTCTGTGCTGATTCACTGATAGTTTACTGGGTAAAGACCCTGATCCCTGGTCTGTGCTGATTAACTGATAGTTTACTGGGTAAAGGTCCTGATCCCCGGTCTGTGCTGATTCACTGATAGTTTACTGGGTAAAGGCCCTGATCCAGGGTCTGTGCTGATTCTCTGATAGTTTACTGGGTAAAGGCCCTGATCCCTGGTCTGTGCTGATTCACTGATAGTTTACTGGGTAAAGGCCCTGATCCCCGATCTGTGCTGATTCTCTGATAGTTTACTGGGTCAAGGCCCTGATCCCTGGTCTGTGCTGTTTCTCTGATAGTTTACTGGGTAAAGGCCCTGATCCCCGGTCTGTGCTGATTCTCTGATAGTTTACTGGGTAAAGGCCCTGATCCCCGGTCTGTGCTGATTCTCTGATAGTTTACTGGGTAAAGGCCCTGATCCCCGGTCTGTGCTGATTCTCTGATAGTTTACTGGGTCAAGGCCCTGATCCCTGGTCTGTGCTGTTTCTCTGATAGTTTACTGGGTAAAGGCCCTGATCCCTGGTCTGTGCTGATTCTCTGATAGTTTACTGGGTAAAGGCCCTGATCCCCGGTCTGTGCTGATTCTCTGATAGTTTACTCGGTAAAGGCCCTGATCCCTGGTCTGTGCTGTTTCTCTGATAGTTTACTGGGTAAAGGCCCTGATCCATGGTCTGTGCTGATTCTCTGATAGTTTACTGGGTAAAGGCCCTGATCCCTGGTCTGTGCTGATTCACTGATAGTTTACTGGGTAAAGGCCCTGATCCATGGTCTGTGCTGATTCTCTGATAGTTTACTGGGTTAAGGCCCTGATCCCTGGTCTGTGCTGATTCACTGATAGTTTACTGGGTCAAGGCCCTGATCCCTGGTCTGTGCTAATTCACTGATAGTTTACTGGGTAAAGGCCCTGATCCCTGGTCTGTGCTGATTCACTGATAGTTTACTGGGTAAAGGCCCTGATCCCTGGTCTGTGCTGATTCTCTGATAGTTTACTGGGTTAAGGCCCTGATCCCTGGTTTGTGCTGATTCACTGATAGTTTACTGGGTCAAGGCCCTGATCCCTGGTTTGTGCTGATTCACTGATAGTTTACTGGGTAAAGGCCCTGATCCCTGGTCTGTGCTGATTCACTGATAGTTTACTGGGTAAAGGCCCTGATTCCTGGTCTGTGCTGATTCAATGATAGTTTACTGGGTAAAGGCCCTGATCCCCGGTCTGTGCTGATTCACTGATAGTTTACTGGGTCAAGGCCCTGATCCCTGGTCTGTGCTGATTCACTGATAGTTTACTGGGTAAAGGCCCTGATCCCTGGTCTGTGCTGATTCTCTGATAGTTTACTGGGTAAAGGCCCTGATCACTGGTCTGTGCTGATTCTCTGATAGTTTACTGGGTAAAGGCCCTGATCCCTGGTCTGTGCTGATTCTCTGATAGTTTACTGGGTAAAGGCCCTGATCCCTGGTCTGTGCTGATTCTCTGATTGCTTACTGGGTAAAGGCTCTGATCCCTGGTCTGTGCTGATTCTCTGATAGTTTACTGGGTAAAGGCCCTGATCCCCGGTCTGTGGTGATTCACTGATAGTTTACTGGGTAAAGGCCCTGATCCCTGGTCTGTGCTGATTCTCTGATAGCTTACTGGGTAAAGGCTCTGATCCATGGTCTGTGCTGATTCTCTGATAGTTTACTGGCTAAAGGCCCTGATCCCTGGTCTGTGCTGATTCACTGATAGTTTACTGGGTAAAGGCCCTGATCCATGGTCTGTGCTGATTCTCTGATAGTTTACTGGGTTAAGGCCCTGATCCCTGGTCTGTGCTGATTCACTGATAGTTTACTGGGTCAAGGCCCTGATCCCTGGTCTGTGCTAATTCACTGATAGTTTACTGGGTAAAGGCCCTGATCCCTGGTCTGTGCTGATTCACTGATAGTTTACTGGGTAAAGGCCCTGATCCCTGGTCTGTGCTGATTCTCTGATAGTTTACTGGGTTAAGGCCCTGATCCCTGGTTTGTGCTGATTCACTGATAGTTTACTGGGTCAAGGCCCTGATCCCTGGTTTGTGCTGATTCACTGATAGTTTACTGGGTAAAGGCCCTGATCCCTGGTCTGTGCTGATTCACTGATAGTTTACTGGGTAAAGGCCCTGATTCCTGGTCTGTGCTGATTCAATGATAGTTTACTGGGTAAAGGCCCTGATCCCCGGTCTGTGCTGATTCACTGATAGTTTACTGGGTCAAGGCCCTGATCCCTGGTCTGTGCTGATTCACTGATAGTTTACTGGGTAAAGGCCCTGATCCCTGGTCTGTGCTGATTCTCTGATAGTTTACTGGGTAAAGGCCCTGATCACTGGTCTGTGCTGATTCTCTGATAGTTTACTGGGTAAAGGCCCTGATCCCTGGTCTGTGCTGATTCTCTGATAGTTTACTGGGTAAAGGCCCTGATCCCTGGTCTGTGCTGATTCTCTGATAGCTTACTGGGTAAAGGCTCTGATCCCTGGTCTGTGCTGATTCTCTGATAGTTTACTGGGTAAAGGCCCTGATCCCCGGTCTGTGCTGATTCACTGATAGTTTACTGGGTAAAGGCCCTGATCCCTGGTCTGTGCTGATTCTCTGATAGCTTACTGGGTAAAGGCTCTGATCCCTGGTCTGTGCTGATTCTCTGATAGTTTACTGGGTAAAGGCCCTGATCCCCGGTCTGTGCTGATTCACTGATAGTTTACTGGGTAAAGGCCCTGATCCCTGGTCTGTGCTGATTCACTGACAGTTTACTGGGTAAAGGCCCTTATACCTGGTCTGTGCTGATTCACTGATAGTTTACTGGGTAAAGGCCCTGATCCCCGGTCTGTGCTGATTCACTGATAGTTTACTGGGTAAAGGCCCTGATCCCTGGTCTGTGCTGATTCACTGATAGTTGACTGGGTAAAGGCCCTGATCCCTGCTCTGTGCTGATTCTCTGATAGTTTACTGGGTAAAGGCCCTGATCCCTGCTCTGTGCTGATTCTCTGATAGTTTACTGGGTAAAGGCCCTGATCCCTGGTCTGTGCTGATTCTCTGATAGTTTACTGGGTAAAGACCCTGATCCCCGGTCTGTGCTGATTCTCTGATAGTTTACTGGGTAAAGGCCCTGATCCCCGGTCTGTGCTGATTCACTGATAGTTTACTGGGTAAAGGCCCTGATCCCTGGTCTGTGCTGATTCACTGATAGTTTACTGGGTAAAGGCCCTTATACCTGGTCTGTGCTGAATCAGTGATAGTTTACTGGGCAAAAGGACCTGATCCCTGGTCTGTGCTGATTCTCTGATAGTTTACTGGGTAAAGGCGCTGATCCCTGGTCTGTGCTGATTCAATGATAGTTTACTGGGTAAAGGCCCTGATACCCGGTCTTTGCTGATTCTCTGATAGTTTACTGGGTAAAGGCCCTGATCCCTGGTCTGTGCTGATTCTCTGAAAGTTTTCTGGGTAAAGGCCCTGATCCCTGGTCTGTGCTGATTCTCTGATAGTTTACTGGGTAAAGGCTCTGATCCCTGGTCTGTGCTGATTCTCTGATAGTTTACTGGGTAAAGGCCCTGATCCCTGGTCTGTGCTGATTCACTGATAGTTTACTGGGTAAAGGCCCTGATCCCTGGTCTGTGCTGTTTCTCTGATAGTTTACTGGGTAAAGGCCCTGATCCCTGGTCTGTGCTGATTCTCTGATAGTTTACTGGGTAAAGGCCCTGATCCCTGGTCTGTGCTGTTTCTCTGATAGTTTACTGGGTAAAGGCCCTGATCCCTGGTCTGTGCTGATTCTCTGATAGTTTACTGGGTGAAGGCCCTGATCACTGGTCTGTGCTGATTCTCTGATAGTTTACTGGGTAAAGGCCCTGATCCCTGGTCTGTGCTGATTCTCTGATAGTTTACTGGGTAAAGGCCCTGATCCCTGGTCTGTGCTGATTCACTGATAGTTTACTGGGTAAAGGCCCTGATCCCCGGTCTGTGCTGATTCTCTGATAGTTTACTGGGTAAAGGCCCTGATCCCTGGTCTGTGCTGATTCACTGATAGTTTACTGGGTAAAGGCCCTGATCCCTGGTCTGTGCTGATTCACTGATAGTTTACTGGGTAAAGGCCCTGATCCCTGGTCTGTGCTGATTCACTGATAGTTTACTGGGTAAAGGCCCTGATCCCTGGTCTGTGCTGATTCTCTGATAGTTTACTGGGTAAAGGCCCTGATCCCTGGTCTGTGCTGATTCACTGACAGTTTACTGGGTAAAGGCCCTGATCCCTGGTCTGTGCTGATTCACTGATAGTTTACTGGGTAAAGGCCCTGATCCCCGGTCTGTGCTGATTCTCTGATAGTTTACTGGGTAAAGGCCCTGATCCCTGGTCTGTGCTGATTCACTGATAGTTTACTGGGTCAAGGCCCTGATCCCTGGTCTGTGCTGATTCACTGATAGTTTACTGGGTAAAGGCCCTGATCCCTGGTCTGTGCTGATTCTCTGATAGTTTACTGGGTAAAGGCCCTGATCCCCGGTCTGTGCTGATTCACTGATAGTTTACTGGGTAAAGGCCCTGATCCCTGGTCTGTGCTGATTCTCTGATAGTTTACTGGGTAAAGGCCCTGATCCCTGGTCTGTGCTGATTCACTGATAGTTTACTGGGTAAAGGCACTGATCACTGGTCTGTGCTGATTCTCTGATAGTTTACTGGGTAAAGGCCCTGATCACTGGTCTGTGCTGATTCACTGATAGTTCACGGGGTAAAGGCCCTGATCCCTGGTCTGTGCTGATTCTCTGATAGTTTACTGGGTAAAGGCCCTGATCACTGGTCTGTGCTGATTCACTGATAGTTTACTGGGTAAAGGCCCTGATCCCTGGTCTGTGCTGATTCACTGATAGTTTACTGGGTAAAGGCCCTGATCCCCGGTCTGTGCTGATTCTCTGATAGTTTACTGGGTAAAGGCCCTGATCCCCGGTCTGTGCTGATTCACTGATAGTTTACTGGGTAAAGGCCCTGATCCCCGGTCTATGCTGATTCACTGATAGTTTACTGGGTAAAGGCCCTGATCCCTGGTCTGTGCTGATTCTCTGATAGTTTACTGGGTAAAGGCCCTGATCCCTGGTCTGTGCTGATTCACTGATAGTTTACTGGGTAAAGGCCCTGATCCCCGGTCTGTGCTGATTCTCTGATAGTTTACTGGGTAAAGGCACTGATCCCTGGTCTGTGCTGATTAACTGATAGTTTACTGGGTAAAGGCCCTGATCCCCGGTCTGTGCTGATTCTCTGATAGTTTACTGGGTAAAGGCCCTGATCCCCGGTCTGTGCTGATTCTCTGATAGTTTACTGGGTAAAGGTCCTGATCCCTGGTCTGTGCTGATTCACTGATAGTTTACTGGGTAAAGGTCCTGATCCCTGGTCTGTGCTGATTCACTGATAGTTTGCTGGGTAAAGGCCCTGATCCCTGGTCTGTGCTGATTCACTGATAGTTTCCTGGGTAAAGGCCCTGATCCCCGGTCTGTGCTGATTCTCTGATAGTTTACTCGGGAAAGGCCCTGATCCCTGGTCTGTGATGATTCACTGATAGTTTACTGGGTAAAGGCCCTGATCCCTGGTCTGTGCTGATTCTCTAACAGTTTACTGGGTAAAGGCCCTGATCCCTGGTCTGTGCTGATTCAGTGATAGTTTACTGGGTAAAGACCCTGATCCCTGGTCTGTGCTGATTCTCTGATAGTTTACTGGGTAAAGGCCCTGATCCCTGGTCTGTGCTGATTCACTGATAGTTTACTGGGTAAAGGCCCTGATCCCTGGTCTGTGCTGATTCTCTGATAGTTTACTGGGTAAAGGCCCTGATCCCTGGTCTGTGCTGATTCACTGATAGTTTACTGGGTAAAGGCCCTGATCCCCGGTCTGTGCTGATTCTCTGATAGTTTACTGGGTAAAGGCCCTGATCCCTGGTCTGTGCTGATTCAGTGATAGTTTACTGGGTAAAGACCCTGATCCCTGGTCTGTGCTGATTCTCTGATAGTTTACTGGGTAAAGGCCCTGATCCCTGGTCTGTGCTGATTCTCTGATAGTTTACTGGGTAAAGACCCTGATCCCTGGTCTGTGCTGATTCTCTGACAGTTTACTGGGTAAAGGCCCTGATCCCTGGTCTGTGCTGATTCACTGATAGTTTACTGGGTAAAGGCCCTGATCCCCGGTCTGTGCTGATTCACTGATAGTTTACTGGGTAAAGGCCCTGATCCCTGGTCTGTGCTGATTCAGTGATAGTTTACTGGGTAAAGACCCTGATCCCTGGTCTGTGCTGATTCTCTGATAGTTTACTGGGTAAAGGCCCTGATCCCTGGTCTGTGCTGATTCTCTGATAGTTTACTGGGTAAAGACCCTGATCCCTGGTCTGTGCTGATTCTCTGACAGTTTACTGGGTAAAGGCCCTGATCCCTGGTCTGTGCTGATTCACTGATAGTTTACTGGGTAAAGGCCCTGATCCCTGGACTGTGCTGATTCACTGATAGTTTACTGGGTAAAGGCCCTGATCCCTGGTCTGTGCTGATTCTCTGATAGTTTACTGGGTAAAGGCCCTGATCCCTGGTCTGTGCTGATTCACTGATAGTTCACTGGGTAAAGGCCCTGATCCCTGGTCTGTGCTGATTCACTGATAGTTTACTGGGTAAAGGCCCTGATCCCTGGTCTGTGCTGATTCACTGATAGTTCACTGGGTAAAGGCCCTGATCCCTGGTCTGTGCTGATTTTCTGATAGTTTACTGGGTAAAGGCCCTGATCCCTGGTCTGTGCTGATTCTCTGATAGTTTACTGGGTAAAGGCCCTGATCCCCGGTCTGTGCTGATTCACTGATAGTTTACTGGGTAAAGGCCCTGATCCCTGGTCTGTGCTGATTCACTGAACGTTTACTGGGTAAAGGCCCTGATCCCTGGTCTGTGCTGATTCTCTGATAGTTTACTGGGTAAAGGCCCTGATCCCTGGTCTGTGCTGATTCACTGATAGTTTACTGGGTAAAGGCCCTGATTCCTGGTCTGTGCTGATTCACTGATAGTTTATTGGGTAAAGGCCCTGATCCCTGGTCTGTGCTGATTCACTGATAGTTTATTGGGTAAAGGCCCTGATCCCTGGTCTGTGCTGATTCACTGATAGTTTACTGGGTAAAGGCCCTGATCCCTGGTCTGTGCTGATTCACTGATAGTTTACTGGGTAAAGGCCCTGATCCCCGGTCTGTGCTGATTCACTGATAGTTTACTGGGTAAAGGCCCTGATCCCCGGTCTGTGCTGATTCACTGATAGTTTACTGGGTGAAGGCCCTGATCACTGGTCTGTGCTGATTCACTGATAGTTTACTGGATAAAGGCCCTGATCCCTGGTCTGTGCTGATTCACTGATAGTTTACTGGGTAAAGGCACTGATCCCCAGTCTGTGCTGATTCTCTGATAGTTTACTGGGTAAAGGCCCTGATCCCTGGTCTGTGCTGATTCACTGATAGTTTACTGGGTAAAGGCCCTGATCCCCGGTCTGTGCTGATTCACTGATAGTTTACTGGGTAAAGGCCCTGATCCCTGGTCTGTGCTGATTCACTGATAGTTTACTGGGTAAAGGCCCTGATCCCTGGTCTGTGCTGATTCTCTGATAGTTTACTGGGTAAAGGCCCTGATCCCTGGTCTGTGCTGATTCTCTGATAGTTTACTGGGTAAAGGCCCTGATCACTGGTCTGTGCTGATTCTCTGACAGTTTACTGGGTAAAGGCCCTGATCCCTGGTCTGTGCTGATTCACTGATAGTTTACTGGGTAAAGACCCTGATCCCTGGTCTGTGCTGATTCACTGATAGTTTACTGGGTAAAGTCCCTGATCCCCAGTCTGTGCTGATTCTCTGATACTTTACTGGGTGAAGGCCCTGATCCCTGGTCTGTGCTGATTCACTGATGGTTTACTGGATAAAGGCCCTGATCCATGGTCTGTGCTGATTCTCTGATAGTTTACTGGGTAAAGGCCCTGATCACTGGTCTGTGCTGATTCTCTGATAGTTTACTGGGTAAAGGCCCTGATCCCTGGTCTGTGCTGATTCTCTGATAGTTTACTGGGTAAAGGCCCTGATCCCTGGTCTGTGCTGATTCACTGATAGTTTACTGGGTAAAGGCCCTGATCCCCGGTCTGTGCTGATTCACTGATTGTTTACTGGGTAAAGGCCCTGATCCCTGGTCTGTGCTGATTCACTGATAGTTTACTGGATAAAGGCCCTGATCCCTGGTCTGTGCTGATTCTCTGATAGTTTACTGGGTAAAGGACCTGATCCCTGGTCTGTGCTGATTCTCTGATAGTTTACTGGGTAAAAGCCCTGATCCCCGGTCTGTGCTGATTCACTGATAGTTTACTGAGTAAAGGCCCTGATCCCTGGTCTGTGCTGATTCACTGATAGTTTACTGAGTAAAGGCCCTGATCCCTGGTCTGTGCTGATTCTCTGATAGTTTACTGGGTAAAGGCCCTGATCCCTGGTCTGTGCTGATTCACTGATAGTTTACTGGGTAAAGGCCCTGATCCCTGGTCTGTGCTGATTCACTGATAGTTCACTGGGTAAAGGCCCTGATCCCCGGTCTGTGCTGATTCTCTGATAGTGTACTGGGTAAAGGCCCTGATCCCCGGTCTGTGCTGATTCTCTGATAGTTTACTGGGTAAAGGCCCTGATCCCTGGTCTGTGCTGATTCTCTGATAGTTTACTGGGTAAAGGCCCTGATCCCTGGTCTGTGCTGATTCACTGATAGTTTACTGGGTAAAGGCCCTGATCCCTGGTCTGTGCTGATTCTCTGATAGTTTACTGGGTAAAGGCCCTGATCCCTGGTCTGTGCTGATTCTCTGATAGTTTACTGGGTAAAGGCCCTGATCCCTGGTCTGTGCTGATTCACTGATAGTTCACTGGGTAAAGGCCCTGATCCCTGGTCTGTGCTGATTCACTGATAGTTTACTGGGTAAAGGCCCTGATCCCTGGTCTGTGCTGATTCTCTGATAGTTTACTGGGTAAAGGCCCTGATCCCTGGTCTGTGCTGATTCTCTGATAGTTTACTGGATAAAGGCCCTGATCCCTGGTCTGTGCTGATTCACTGATAGTTTACTGGGTAAAGGCCCTGATCCCTGGTCTGTGCTGATTCACTGATAGTTTACTGGGTAAAGGCCCTGATTCCTGGTCTGTGCTGATTCACTGATAGTTTACTGTGTAAAGACCCTGATCCCTGGTCTGTGCTGATTCTCTGATAGTTTACTGGGTAAAGGCCCTGATCCCCGGTCTGTGCTGATTCACTGATAGTTTACTGGGTAAAGGCCCTGATCCCTGGTCTGTGCTGATTCACTGATAGTTTACTGGGTAAAGGCCCTGATCCCCGGTCTGTGCTGATTCACTGATAGTTTACTGGGTAAAGGCCCTGATCCCTGGTCTGTGCTGATTCACTGATAGTTTGCTGGGTAAAGGCCCTGATCCCTGGTCTGTGCTGATTCACTGATAGTTTACTGGGTAAAGGCCCTGATCCCTGGTCTGTGCTGATTCACTGATAGTTTACTGCGTAAAGGCCCTGATCCCTGGTCTGTGCTGATTCACTGATAGTTTACTGGGTAAAGGCCCTGATCCCTGGTCTGTGCTGATTCTCTGATAGTTTACTGGGTAAAGGCCCTGATCCCTGGTCTGTGCTGATTCACTGATAGTTTACTGGGTAAAGGCCCTGATCCCTGGTCTGTGCTGATTCTCTGATAGTTTACTGGGTAAAGGCCCTGATCCCTGGTCTGTGCTGATTCTCTGATAGTTTACTGGGTAAAGGCCCTGATCCCCGGTCTGTGCTGATTCACTGATAGTTTACTGGGTAAAGGCCCTGATCCCTGGTCTGTGCTGATTCTCTGATAGTTTACTGGGTAAAGGCCCTGATCCCTGGTCTGTGCTGATTCTCTGATAGTTTACTGGGTAAAGGCCCTGATCCCCGGTCTGTGCTGATTCTCTGATAGTTTTCTGGGTAAAGGCCCTGATCCCTGGTCTGTGCTGATTCACTGATAGTTTACTGGGTAAAGGCCCTGATCCCTGGTCTGTGCTGATTCACTGATAGTTTACTGGGGAAAGGCCCTGATCCCTGGTCTGTGCTGATTCACTGATAGTTTACTGGGTAAAGGCCCTGATCCCCGGTCTGTGCTGATTCACTGATAGTTTACTGGGTAAAGGCCCTGATCCCCGGTCTGTGCTGATTCACTGATAGTTTACTGGGTAATGGCCCTGATCCCTGGTCTGTGCTGATTCTCTGATAGTTTACAGGGTAAAGGCCCTGATCCCCGGTCTGTGCTGATTCTCTGATAGTTTACTGGGTAAAGGCCCTGATCCCCGGTCTGTGCTGAGTCTCTGATAGTTTTCTGGGTAAAGGCCCTGATCCCTGGTCTGTACTGATTCTCTGATAGTTTACTGGGTAAAGGCCCTGATCCCTGGTCTGTGCTGATTCACTGATAGTTCACTGGGTCAAGGCCCTGATCCCTGGTCTGTGCTGATTCACTGATAGTTTACTGGGTAAAGGCCCTGATCCCTGGTCTGTACTGATTCTCTGATAGTTTACTGGGTAAAGGCCCTGATCCCTGGTCTGTGCTGATTCACTGATAGTTTACTGGGTAAAGGCCCTGATCCCTGGTTTGTGCTGATTCACTGATAGTTTACTGGGTAAAGGCCCTGATCCCTGGTTTGTGCTGATTCACTGATAGTTTACTGGGTAAAGGCACTGATCCCTGGTCTGTGCTGATTCTCTGATAGTTTACTGGGTAAAGGCCCTGATCACTGGTCTGTGATGATTCACTGATAGTTTACTGGGTAAAGGCCCTGATCCCTGGTCTGTGCTGATTCACTGATAGTTTACTGGGTAAAGGCCCTGATCCCTGGCCTGCGCTGATTCACTGATAGTTTACTGGGTAAAGGCCCTGATCCCTGGTCTGTGCTGATTCACTGATAGTTCACTGGGTCAAGGCCCTGATCCCTGGTCTGTGCTGATTCACTGATAGTTTACTGGGTAAAGGCCCTGATCCCTGGTCTGTACTGATTGTCTGATAGTTTACTGGGTAAAGGCCCTGATCCCTGGTCGGTGCTGATTCTCTTATAGTTTACTGGGTAAAGGCCCTGATCCCTGGTCTGTGCTGATTCTCTGATAGTTTACTGGGTAAAGGCCCTGATCCCTGGTCTGTGCTGATTCACTGATAGTTTACTGGGTAAAGGCCCTGATCCCTGGTCTGTGCTGATTCTCTGATAGTTTACTGGGTAAAGGCCCTGATCCCTGGTCTGTGCTGATTCTCTGATAGTTTACTGGGTAAAGGCCCTGATCCCTGGTCTGTGCTGATTCTCTGATAGTTTACTGGGTAAAGGCCCTGATCCCTGGTCTGTGCTGATTCACTGATAGTTCACTGGGTAAAGGCCCTGATCCCTGGTCTGTGATGATTCACTGATAGTTTACTGGGTAAAGGCCCTGATCCCCGGTCTGTGCTGATTCACTGATAGTTTACTGGGTAAAGGCCCTGATCCCTGGTCTGTGCTGATTCACTGATAGTTTACTGGGTAAAGGCCCTGATCCCTGGTCTGTGATGATTCACTGATAGTTTACTGGGTAAAGGCCCTGATCCCTGGTCTGTGCTGATTCTCTGATAGTTTACTGGGTGAAGGCCCTGATCCCCGGTCTGTGCTGATTCACTGATAGTTTACTGGGTAAAGGCCCTGATCCCTGGACTGTGCTGATTCACTGATAGTTTACTGGGTAAAGACCCTGATCCCTGGTCTGTGCTGATTCACTGATAGTTCACTGGGTAAAGGCCCTGATCCCTGGTCTGTGCTGATTCACTGATAGTTCACTGGGTAAAGGCCCTGATCCCTGGTCTGTGCTGATTCACTGATAGTTCACTGGGTAAAGGCCCTGATCCCTGGTCTGTGCTGATTCACTGATAGTTTACTGGGTAAAGACCCTGATCCCTGGTCTGTGCTGATTCTCTGATAGTTTACTGGGTAAAGGCCCTGATCCCTGGTCTGTGCTGATTCTCTGATAGTTTACTGGGTAAAGGCCCTGATCCCCGGTCTGTGCTGATTCACTGATAGTTTATTGGGTAAAGGCCCTGATCCCTGTTCTGTGCTGATTCTCTGATAGTTTACTGGGTAAAGGCCCTGATCCCTGGTCTGTGCTGATTCTCTGATAGTTTACTGGGTAAAGGCCCTGATCCCTGGTCTGTGCTGATTCTCTGATAGTTTACTGGGTAAATGCCCTGATCCCTGGTCTGTGCTAATTCACTGACAGTTTACTGGGTAAAGGCCCTGATCCCCGGTCTGTGCTGATTCACTGATAGTTTACTGGGTAAAGGCCCTGACCCCTGGTCTGTGCTGATTCTCTGATAGTTTACTGGGTAAAGGCCCTGATCCCCGGTCTGTGCTAATTCTCTGATAGTTTACTGGGTAAAGGCCCTGATCCCTGGTCTGTGCTGATTCACTGATAGTTTACTGGGTAAAGACCCTGATCCCGGGTCTGTGCTGATTCACTGATAGTTCACTGGGTAAAGGCCCTGATCCCTGGTCAGTGCTGATTCACAGATAGTTTACTGGGTAAAGGCCCTGATCCCTGGTCTGTGCTGATTCACTGATCGTTTCCTGGGTAAAGGCCCTGACCCCTGGTCTGTGCTGATTCACTGATCGTTTACTGGGTAAAGGCCCTGACCCCTGGTCTGTGCTGATTCACTGATAGTTTACTGGGTAAAGGCCCTGATCCCTGGTCTGTGCTGATTCTCTGATAGTTTACTGGGTAAAGGCCCTGATCCCTGGTCTGTGCTGATTCTCTGATATTTTACTGGGTAAAGGCCCTGATCCCTGGTCTGTGCTGATTCACTGATAGTTTACTGGGTAAAGGCCCTGATCCCCGGTCTGTGCTGATTCACTGATAGTTTACTGGGTAAAGGCCCTGATCCCTGGTCTGTGCTGATTCACTGATAGTTTACTGGGTAAAGACCCTGATCCCTGGTCTGTGCTGATTCTCTGATAGTTTACTGGGTAAAGGCCCTGATCCCTGGTCTGTGATGATTCACTGATAGTTTACTGGGTAAAGGCCCTGATCCCCGGTCTGTGCTGATTCACTGATAGTTTACTGGGTAAAGGCCCTGATCCCTGGTCTGTGCTGATTCACTGATAGTTTACTGGGTAAAGGCCCTGATCCCTGGTCTGTGCTGATTCTCTGATAGTTTACTGGGTAAAGGCACTGATCCCTGGTCTGTGCTGATTCTCTGATAGTTTACTGGGTAAAGGCCCTGATCCCTGGTCTGTGCTGATTCACTGATAGTTCACTGGGTAAAGGCCCTGATCCCTGGTCTGTGCTGATTCTCTGATAGTTTACTGGGTAAAGGCCCTGATCCCTGGTCTGTGCTGATTCTCTGATAGTTTACTGGGTAAAGGCCCTGATCCCTGGTTTGTGCTGATTCACTGATAGTTTACTGGGTAAAGGCCCTGATCCCTGGTCTGTGCTGATTCTCTGATAGTTTACTGGGTAAAGGCCCTGATCCCTGGTCTGTGCTGATTCTCTGATAGTTTAATGGGTAAAGGCCCTGATCCCTGGTCTGTGCTGATTCTCTGATAGTTTACTGGGTAAAGGCCCTGATCCCCGGTCTGTGCTGATTCTCTGATAGTTCACTGGGTAAAGGCCCTGATCCCTGGTCTGTGCTGATTCACTGATAGTTTACTGGGTAAAGGCCCTGATCCCTGGTCTGTGCTGATTCTCTGATAGTTTACTGGGTAAAGGCCCTGATCCCCGGTCTGTGCAGATTCTCTGATAGTTTACTGGGTGAAGGCCCTGATCCCTGGTCTGTGCTGATTCTCTGATAGTTTACTGGGTAAAGGCCCTGATCCCTGGTCTGTGCTGATTCACTGATAGTTTACTGGGTAAAGGCCCTGATCCCTGGTCTGTGCTGATTCTCTGATAGTTTACTGGGTAAAGGCCCTGATCCCCGGTCTGTGCTGATTCACTGATAGTTTACTGGGTAAAGACCCTGATCCCTGGTCTGTGCTGATTCACTGATAGTTTACTGGGTAAAGACCCTGATCCCTGGTCTGTGCTGATTCTCTGATAGTTTACTGGGTAAAGGCCCTGATCCCCGGTCTGTGCTGATTCTCTGATAGTTTACTGGGTAAAGACCCTGATCCCTGGTCTGTGCTGATTCACTGACAGTTTACTGGGTAAAGGCCCTGATCCCCGGTCTGTGCTGATTCACTAATTGTTTACTGGGTAAAGGCCCTGATCCCTGGTCTGTGCTGATTCACTGATAGTTTACTGGGTAAAGGCCCTGATCCCTGGTCTGTGCTGATTCACTGATAGTTTACTGGGTGAAGGCCCTGATCCCTGGTCTGTGCTGATTCACTGATAGTTTACTGGGTAAAGGCCCTGATCCCTGGTCTGTGCTGATTCACTGATAGTTCACTGGGTAAAGACCCTGATCCCTGGTCTGTGCTGATTCACTGATAGTTTACTGGGTGAAGGCCCTGATCCCTGGTCTGTGCTGATTCACTGATAGTTTACTGGGTAAAGGCCCTGATCCCTGGTCTTTGCTGATTCTCTGATAGTTTACTGGGTAAAGGCCCTGATCCCTGGTCTGTGCTGATTCACTGATAGTTTACTGGGTAAAGGCCCTGATCCCCGGTCTGTGCTGATTCACTGATAGTTTACTGGGTAAAGGCCCTGATCCCTGGTCTGTGCTGATTCTCTGATAGTTTACTGGGTAAAGGCCCTGATCCCTGGTCTGTGCTGATTCTCTGATAGTTTACTGGGTAAAGGCCCTGATCCCTGGTCTGTGCTGATTCACTGATAGTTTACTAGGTAAAGGCCCTGATCCCTGGTCTGTGCTGATTCACTGATAGTTTACTGGGTAAAGGCCCTGATCCGCGGTCTGTGCTGATTCACTAATAGTTTACTGGGTAAAGGCCCTGATCCCTGGTCTGTGCTGATTCACTGATAGTTTACTGGGTAAAGGCCCTGATCCCCGGTCTGTGCTGATTCTCTGATAGTTTACTGGGTAAAGGCCTTGATCCCTGGTCTGTGCTGATTCTCTGATAGTTTACTGGGTAAAGGCCCTGATCCCTGGTCTGTGCTGATTCACTGATAGTTTACTGGGTAAAGGCCCTGATCCCCGGTCTGTGCTGATTCTCTGATAGTTTACTCGGTAAAGGCCCTGATCCCAGGTCTGTGCTGATTCTCTGATAGTTTACTGGGTAAAGGCCCTGATCCCTGGTCTGTGCTGATTCTCTGATAGTTTACTGGGAAAAGTCCCTGATCCCTGGTCTGTGCTGATTCTCTGATAGTTTACTGGGTAAAGGCCCTGATCCCTGGTCTGTGCTGATTCACTGATAGTTTACTGGGTAAAGGCCCTGATCCCCGGTCTGTGCTGATTCACTGATAGTTTACTGGGTAAAGGCCCTGATCCCTGGTCTGTGCTGATTCACTAATAGTTTACTGGGTAAAGGCCCTGATCCCTGGTCTGTGCTGATTCACTGATAGTTTACTGGGTAAAGGCCCTGATCCCCGGTCTGTGCTGATTCACTGATAGTTTACTGGGTAAAGGCCCTGATCCCCGGTCTGTGCTGATTCTCTGATAGTTTACTGGGTAAAGACCCTGATCCCTGGTCTGTGCTGATTCTCTGATAGTTTACTGGGTAAAGGCCCTGATCCCTGGTCTGTGCTGATTCACTGATAGTTTACTGGGTAAAGGCCCTGATCCCCGGTCTGTGCTGATTCACTGATAGTTTACTGGGTAAAGGCCCTGATCCCCGGTCTCTGCTGATTCTCTGATAGTTTATTGGGTAAAGGCCCTGATCCCCGGTCTGTGCTGATTCACTGATAGTTTACTGGGTAAAGGCCCTGATCCCCGGTCTGTGCTGATTCACTGATAGTTTACTGGGTAAAGGCCCTGATCCCCGGTCTGTGCTGATTCACTGATAGTTTACTGGGTAAAGGCCCTGATCCCTGGTCTGTGCTGATTCTCTGATAGTTTACTGGGTAAAGGCCCTGATCCCTGGTCTGTGCTGATTCACTGATAGTTTACTGGGTAAAGGCCCTGATCCCCGGTCTGTGCTGATTCTCTGATAGTTTACTGGGTAAAGGCCCTGATCCCTGGTCTGTGCTGATTCTCTGATAGTTTACTGGGTAAAGGCCCTGATCCCTGGTCTGTGCTGATTCTCTGATAGTTTACTGGGTAAAGGCCCTGATCCCCGGTCTGTGCTGATTCTCTATTAGTTTACTGGGTAAAGGCCCTGATCCCTGGTCTGTGCTGATTCTCTGACAGTTTACTGGGTAAAGGCCCTGATCCCCGGTCTGTGCTGATTCACTGATAGTTTACTGGGTAAAGGCCCTGATCCCTGGTCTGTGCTGATTCTCTGATAGTTTACTGGGTAAAGGCCCTGATCCCTGGTCTGTGCTGATTCTCTGATAGTTTACTGGGTAAAGGCCCTGATCCCTGGTCTGTGCTGATTCACTGATAGTTTCCTGGGTAAAGGCCCTGATCCCCGGTCTGTGCTGATTCACTGATAGTTTACTGGGTAAAGGCCCTGATCCCCGGTCTGTGCTGATTCAGTGATAGTTTACTGGGTAAAGGCCCTGATCCCTGGTCTGTGCTGATTCACTGATAGTTTACTGGGTAAAGGCCCTGATCCCCGGTCTGTGCTGATTCAGTGATAGTTTACTGGGTAAAAGCCCTGATCCCTGGTCTGTGCTGATTCTCTGATAGTTTACTGGGTAAAGGCCCTGATCCCCGGTCTGTGCTGATTCTCTGATAGTTTACTGGGTAAAGGCCCTGATCCCTGATCTGTGCTGATTCACTGATAGTTGACTGGGTAAAGGCCCTGATCCCTGGTCTGTGCTGATTCACTGATAGTTTACTGGGTAAAGGCCCTGATCCCCGGTCTGTGCTGATTCACTGATAGTTTACTGGGTAAAGGCCCTGATCCCTGGTCTGTGCTGATTCTCTGATAGTTTACTGGGTAAAGGCCCTGATCCCTGGTCTGTGCTGATTCTCTGATAGTTTACTGGGTAAAGGCCCTGATCCCCGGTCTGTGCTGATTCTCTGATAGTTTACTGGGTAAAGGCCCTGATCCCCGGTCTGTGCTGATTCACTGATAGTTTACTGGGTAAAGGCCCTGATCGCAGGTCTGTGCTGATTCTCTGATAGTTTACTGGGTAAAGGTCCTGATCCCTGGTCTGTGCTGATTCACTGATAGCTTACTGGGTAAAGGCCCTGATCCCCGGTCTGTGCTGATTCACTGATAGCTTACTGGGTAAAGGCCCTGATCCCCGGTCTGTGCTGATTCACTGATAGTTTACTGAGTAAAGGCCCTGATCCCTGGTCTGTGCTGATTCTCTGATAGTTTACTGGGTAAAGGCCCTGATCCCCGGTCTGTGCTGATTCTCTGATAGTTTACTGGGTAAAGGCCCTGATCCCTGGTCTTTGCTGATTCACTGATAGTTTACTGGGTAAAGGCCCTGATCCCTGGTCTGTGCTGATTCACTGATAGTTTACTGGGTCAGGGCCCTGATCCCTGGTCTGTGCTGATTCTCTGATAGTTGACTGGGTAAAGGCCCTGATCCCTGGTCTGTGCTGATTCACTGATAGTTTACTGGGTAAAGGCCCTGATCCCTGGTCTGTGCTGATTCACTGATAGTTTACTGGGTAAAGGTCCTGATCCCCGGTCTGTGCTGATTCTCTGATAGTTTATTGGGTAAAGGCCCTGATCCCTGGTCTTTGCTGATTCTCTGATAGTTTACTGGGGAAAGGCCCTGATCCCCGGTCTGTGCTGATTCTCTGATAGTTTATTGGGTAAAGGCCCTGATCCCTGGTCTTTGCTGATTCTCTGATAGTTTACTGGGTAAAGGCCCTGATCCCTGGTCTTTGCTGATTCTCTGATAGTTTACTGGGGAAAGGCCCTGATCCCTGGTCTGTGCTGATTCTCTGATAGTTTACAGGGTAAAGGCCCTGATCCCTGGTCTGTGCTGATTCTCTGATAGTTTCCTGGGTTAACGCCCTGATCCCTGGTCTGTGCTGATTCACTGATAGTTTACTGGGTAAAGGCCCTGATCCCTGGTCTGTGCTGATTCACTGATAGTTTGCTGGGTAAAGACCCTGATCCCTGGTCTGTGCTGATTCACTGATAGTTTACTGGGTAAAGGCCCTGATCCCTGGTCTTTGTTGATTCTCTGATAGTTTAATGGGTAAAGGCCCTGATCCCTGGTCTGTGCTGATTCTCTGATAGTTTACTGGGTAAAGGCCCTGATCCCTGGTCTGTGCTGATTCACTGATAGTTTACTGGGTAAAGACCCTGATCCCTGGTCTGTGCTGATACTCTGATAGTTTACTGGGTAAAGGCCCTGATCGCTGGTCTGTGCTGATTCTCTGATAGTTTACTGGGTAAAGGCCCTGATCCCTGGTCTGTGCTTATTCTCTGATAGTTTACTGGGTAAAGACCCTGATCCCTGGTCTGTGCTGATTCACTGATAGTTTACTGGGTCAAGGCCCTGATCCCTGGTCTGTGCTGATTCACTGATAGTTTACTGGGTAAAGGCCCTGATCCCTGGTCTGTGCTGATTCACTGATAGTTTACTGGGTAAAGGCCCTGATCCCCGGTCTGTGCTGATTCACTGATAGTTTACTGGGTAAAGGCCCTGATCCCTGGTCTGTGCTGATTCACTGATAGTTTACTGGGTCAAGGCCCTGATCCCCGGTCTGTGCTGATTCACCGATAGTTTACTGGGTAAAGGCCCTGATCCCCGGTCTGTGCTGATTCTCTGATAGTTTACTGGGTAAAGGCCCTGATCCCTGGTCTGTGCTGATTCTCTGATAGTTTACTGGGTAAAGGCCCTGATCCCTGGTCTGTGCTGATTCTCTGATAGTTTACTGGGTAAAGGCCCTGATCCCCGGTCTGTGCTGATTCACTGATAGTTTACTGGGTAAAGGCCCTGATCCCTGGTCTGTGCTGATTCACTGATAGTTTACTGGGTAAAGGCCCTGATCCCCGGTCTGTGCTGATTCTCTGATAGTTTACTGGGTAAAGGCCCTGATCCCTGGTCTGTGCTGATTCTCTAACAGTTTACTGGGTAAAGGCCCTGATCCCTGGTCTGTGCTGATTCTCTGATAGTTTACTGGGTAAGGGCCCTGATCCCTGGTCTGTGCTGATTCAGTGATAGTTTACTGCGTAAAGACCCTGATCCCCGGTCTCTGCTGATTCACTGATAGTTTACTGGGTAAAGGCCCTGATCCCTGGTCTGTGCTGATTCGCTGATAGTTTACTGGGTAAAGGCCCTGATCCCCGGTCTGTGCTGATTCTCTGATAGTTTACTGGGTAAAGGCCCTGATCCCTGGTCTGTGCTGATTCTCTGATAGTTTACTGGGTGAAGGACCTGATCCCTGGTCTGTGCTGATTCACTGATAGTTTACTGGGTAAAGGCCCTGATCCCTGGTCTGTGCTGATTCACTGATAGTTTACTGGGTAAAGGCCCTGATCCCCGGTCTGTGCTGATTCACTGATAGTTTCCTGGGTAAAGGCCCTGATCCCTGGTCTGTGCTGATTCACTGATAGTTTACTGGGTAAAGGCCCTGATCCCTGGTCTGTGCTGATTCACTGATAGTTTACTGGGTAAAGGTCCTGATCCCCGGTCTGTGCTGATTCTCTGATAGTTTATTGGGTAAAGGCCCTGATCCCTGGTCTTTGCTGATTCTCTGATAGTTTACTGGGGAAAGGCCCTAATCCCCGGTCTGTGCTGATTCTCTGATAGTTTACTGGTTAAAGGCCCTGATCACTGGTCTTTGCTGATTCTCTGATACTTTACTGGGTAAAGGCCCTGATCCCTGGTCTTTGCTGATTCTCTGATAGTTTACTGGGGAAAGGCCCTGATCCCTGGTCTTTGCTGATTCTCTGATAGTTTACTGGGGAAAGGCCCTAATCCCCGGTCTGTGCTGATTCTCTGATAGTTTACTGGTTAAAGGCCCTGATCACTGGTCTTTGCTGATTCTCTGATACTTTACTGGGTAAAGGCCCTGATCCCTGGTCTTTGCTGATTCTCTGATAGTTTACTGGGTAAAGGCCCTGATCCCTGGTCTTTGCTGATTCTCTGATACTTTACTGGGTAAAGGCCCTGATCCCTGGTCTTTGCTGATTCTCTGATAGTTTACTGGGGAAAGGCCCTGATCCCTGGTCTGTGCTGATTCTCTGATAGTTTACAGGGTAAAGGCCCTGATCACTGGTCTGTGCTGATTCACTGATAGTTTACTGGGTAAAGGCCCTGATCCCCGGTCTGTGCTGATTCTCTGATAGTTTCCTGGGTTAACGCCCTGATCCCTGGTCTGTGCTGATTCACTGATAGTTTACAGGGTAAAGGCCCTGATCCCTGGTCTGTGCTGATTCTCTGATAGTTTACAGGGTAAAGGCCCTGATCCCCGGTCTGTGCTGATTCACTGATAGTTTACTGGGTAAAGGCCCTGATCCCTGGTCTGTGCTGATTCTCTGATAGTTTACTGGGGAAAGGCCCTGATCCCTGGTCTGTGCTGATTCATGATGTGGAGATGCCGGTGATGGACTGGGGTTGACAATTGTAAACAATTTTACAACACCAAGTTATAGTCCAGCAATTTTATTTTAAATTCACAAGCTTTCGGAGATTTTCTCCTTCCTCAGGCAAATGTTTCAAGATCTCCTTGAAGCCTACGCATTTATACATATTGAACAATAATACATGGTGTTTACAGACTGCCCCTGCAACTGCCCGTTGCCAAGGCAATCACCGTGTTCAGACAGAGAGGTGTTACCTGCAGAACCTCCGAATACACATTCAACAAAAAAACAAACAGGGAAAAAAAACAGAGAAAAAAAAACACAGAGAGAGGCAGAAACATCCGGAAGGCAGAGAGAGCCAGCAAATGACCCATTATATTAAAAACAGATAACATTTGTTCGCTGGTGGGGTAACGTGTAGCGTGACATGAACCCAAGATCCCGGTTGAGGCCGTCCTCATGGGTGCGGAACTTGGCTATCAATTTCTGCTCGACGATTTTGCGTTGTCGTGTGTCTCGAAGGCCGCCTTGGAGTACGCTTACCCGAAGGTCGGTGGATGAATGTCCATGACTGCTGAAGTGTTCCCCGAAGTGATACACCATGTATTGTTCTATATGTATAAATGCGTCGGCTTCAAGGAGCTCCTGAACATTTACCTGAGGAAGGAGGAAGTCTCCGAAAGCTTGTGAATTTAAAATAAAATTGCTGGACTATAACTTGGTGTTGTAAAATTGTTTACATTATTATTAGTATCAGTAATAGTGTTATTATTGAACACTGAGGATTCACCCTGATTCCTGTTATTTTTCTCTCTCTGATACCCAGTTTGAATAGTGTCTCACAGATTCTGGTGCCGAGGATCTCTCCTCCGCTCTCAGTACAAATCGGTCATTGACGGTTCTGAACCTGGGTGGTAATAAACTGGGAGATTCAGGAGTGAAACTTTTGTCTGCGGCTCTGAGGAACCCGGACTGTAAAATACAGGAACTGTGGTAAGTATCAGGCTGTGTGAGATTGTGTTTATAATAACTGGATGTATATTACACACATTATTATAACTTTCAGTAATGGAGTTAATACACAGTGTACATTATTAGTTTCAGTAATAATGTGAATAATAAAGATTGTACATTATTATTAGTACCAGTTATCGTGTTATTAGTAAACACTATATTATTAGTATCAGTAATAGTGTTATTAATAAACACTTTACATTATTATTAGTATCAGAAATAGTGTTATTAATAAACGCTGTACATTATTATTAGTATCAATAATAGTGTTATTAATAAACTATTATTAGTAGTATCAGTAATTGTGTTACTAATAAAGGTATACAGTATTACTATCAATAATAGTGGTATTAATAAACACTGGGGATTTACCCTGATTCCTGTTAATTCTCTCTCTCTGATCCCCAGTCTGGATGATGTCGGTCTCACAGATTCTTGTACCGAGGATCTCGTCTCCGCTCTCAGCACAAACCGGTCACTGACGGGTCTGTCCCTGGGATCAAACTTCTTCACAGACCGATCTGTCCCCACTCTCCGCTCCCTCATACTGACCCGCAGGAGTCTGGAGCGGATCGGGTGAGTGTTTGTGTTAATGTTTAATGTAATAAATAAAATATCACTGGGATTCAGGCCCTTTTATGGGTAATATTTGTCTGTAATTATTATTGAAATATTAACCCCAGTCTCCCTGTTATTTACACTGTTGTTCAATCTGTTTATTTCCTGTTTAATCTTTAATCTGTTTCAGGCTGGTGGAGAATCAGTTCAGTCCAAACGGAAAGAGACACCTGGAGTCACTGCGGGATACCAGACCCAGACTGAGTGTGGGAGTGTGAACATTTCAATTTATAACCATTACTGGTCTCATTATATGAACATTTCAATTTATAACCATTCCTGGTCTCATTGTATGAACATTTCAATTTATAACCATTCCTGGTCTCATTATATGAACATTTCAATTTATAACCATTCCTGGTCTCATTATATGAACATTTCAATTTATAACCATTACTGGTCTCATTATATGAACATTTCAATTTATAACCATTCCTGGTCTCATTATATGAACATTTTTGGCCGATTCTCTGTCCCTCCCCTTTAATCGGCCGCGCTCCAGGTTTAAATCCTGTCGGCCCTTTAACGGTTTCCAGCTCGAGCTGAGCGAGCGTCGTCTCCCATTGTGACGTCAGAGGCCCAGCGACAGGGTCACGAGACTCAGTCACCCGGTCCCCCAGCGCTGATTCTGCCGGATATCCGGGACTGGATGGTCACCAATGGGGCACTGGGTCAATGTACAGAGAGGAAGGGCCCAGGGTGGGGCTCAGTCTGGGCTGCAGTGGGACACTGGATCAATGTACAGACAGGAAGGACCCAGGGTGGGGCTCAGTCTGGGCTGCAGTGGGACACTGGGTCAATGTACAGAGAGGAAGGGCCCAGGGTGGGGCTCAGTCTGGGCTGCAATGGGAAACTGTTTCAATGTACAGACAGGAAGGACCCAGGGTGGGGCTCAGTCTGGGCTGCAGTGGGGCACTGGGTCAATGATCAGATAGGAAGATCCCAGTTTGGTGCTCAGTCTGGGCTGCAATGAGACACTGGGTCAATGTACAGAC